>NW_026712245.1:14431986-14551931 GCF_030504385.1 Musca domestica | reverse complement strand
TTTTCACTTCAATTCACAAAGTTGACATTTTTATTCCCGCACAAATATATTCTCTTTACCGGCATTGGCCTCTTTAAAGAAATTATTACTTTTATATATTTTAAACACCCTTTGCAACACACCTTTCGGTCATTGAATCTATGATTGCACTATTAGGCTATAAACGCCATTAGAAGACTAATCGTGTTTCAATGTTGTAATTTGCGCAGTATTATTATAATTATTTTGTACATCTTTTTGAGACAGTAATAAAAGGAGAAGTTATGCTTTTGCAAACCGCGCAGTAGCCAAAAACTCGCCAATTAATGTTTTCAGAAGTACTGTTACTTGAGTAAGTGATTCCTTGCACATAAAGTGACTAAAAGTAGGAATGTAATAATTAGTGTCTGCTGGAAATATACGTTGTAAAGAGCCGATGATTTGTTATAAAAATAGAGGTGAAGCTTTTAGATTATTGTATTCCGTGAATGAAAAGAATGGAACAGTTAGGCATGTAATAAATGTATCGATTGATATTTTTTGCGTTGTTGTTTTTCATATTGTTAATTTTTTTTAAAAGATATATTGATTGACGAAATCTGTCTAAAAAAAAACTTTATTTAGGAATACGATAAATTTCGGTAACAAAATATCTTAAAATACTATAATTTAATTATTAAAAATGTTCTTTAATGTTGCAACCGGAAGAGCGTTTTGACATAAACAAATTCGATTTCATGATGTTGCTACTGAAGCCAAATTATAATTCAAAGCCAATTCCTATCTATCCAGCAAGGTTATGTGAAGTTTTCTATATAAAGTAGTGTTTCATCCATTTGATAATAATCTGCGTTATCAACAAATATTTATGGTACCCATATCAAAAGTCGAAGACATTTCAACTTGTGCCATTTAATTTGCTTAGAGATTCCAAACTCTTTGCTGGTAGTGCTAAAAACGCAAATGTCTTCAACAAAACATAAATTAAATTCATTACAATAATGAGTTTATGATTTTATTTCGATCATATATATTAGCTAAATGCACAAGAAAACAAGGATCACATAATGTTTCATAAGCATATTTCGAACATATAAACCATTCGTCGTACAAGTGTAAGCAGATCCCTATATCACAATTTGTTTACCCAATTTCTAATACGCAGGCACAAATATTAATGTTGTGACTTATACAAGTTTTCTTGCCTCCTTCCGTGTATTAACTTCTGGAAAGGAAGTGCAAATATTAATTCTTACTTACATTACACAAGTTAACTTTTGCTTCCGTCGGAACATAATTTTGAATACGTGCGCTTAAGCTATTTCACACTATGAAAACGGTAGGATTACCTCCAACTGAATAAGAATTAATTTTTCATTTAAAGTTTTCTTGCTTCTTATTTCAGCTAATCGTGATTTGCGTCAGTCAACCATTTCTTAATCTAAAATGTGGACTTAATTCTGTACAATAGTTTAAGGTATGAGAAGATGAAATTCAAAATTAAGTGATTCTAATTTATAGTTAAATACGTAGCCAAATGCAGTGTATTTCTAGACATTCTTAACACAAGTATTTGGTAGGGTTTAGGTTAAAATGTCGGTAAAGGTTTGCTATAGCAAAATATTCTATTTGTATGTTTGTACAAACCTGAAGTAAACAAGGTTAATTCTGACCACATTAAATATTCTCAGTTTTGGTTAAACATAATATTTATTTGAGTTTTAATTAACATAAACGAAACAAATGTGTCAAAACAACGTACATTTATAATGCTTAGACAATGATAAATAATATACTATATGTGTTGTTAATTCAATAATAAATGTGAGATAATTACTCTGTTATCTCTGTATAAATAAAGCACGAATAAAAAATATTTTTGGTCGACCTTTCCATCTTTTTTTATACGCCCTCATTATTTAGCGTATTTATTATTGAAGACCGCAAGGACACGATACAAGAAAAATAACTTTATTAAATTCCATCAAAAGGTGCCAGGCTTCTTTAGCCTAACTTCGCAGAATTTTAGTTAGCGATTAGGTCGTAATGGGTACATATTACACCACAACATGATGTGATAATATAATTTATATTAATGATAAAGTTTAAATGATTTATATAGAGCTGCTAATGTTATAAATTCCAAGTTTTTATTAAATATTTTGTGTAGAAATTTATGGTAAGATTTGTTGCTAGAGCGTAGCATATTGTTTCTATAATTTACTTCCCCTAAGTCGACAAATAAGTATTTTTTTTAACAGAATGTCAGCACTGTGGCTACATTTTATATTGCTTCTTTTAGGAAACATACTCACAATTTGCTGTATGAAGCAAGTCAGCTTGTTTCTTACTACAATACCAGATCGTATAAAAATAAATAAACATTTAAAGAGTTGCACTCGTTTAAGCTTTTACGGAAACGTACATCCTTTTCCATATTTTCAACAATGAGCATGTTTTTATATATATTAAGATCAACAGAAAATGTTAAAGTATGCAATGGTATTAAGGCCGTTTGGAATGTTATATCTAATGTTTGTGTTTTTAGATTTTATGAGGGTTTCTGTGATCATAAGCTGAAACATGTAGCAGTTTTCTAGGAAAACAAATTACTACGTCGCTTTAGAGAACCAAATTTTTTGTCTGCATCCAGAGAAATTTTGTTTTGGCGCAGAACTTCAAATGGCAGGGCAGTTTTGTGGGCGTTCCTTCTGTTTCATTATCAGATGGAAATCCTCAAATGACATATTACTAAAGCCCGTCTTAGCCGAATTTGAAGCAGGATTAAGGGAATAGCTGAAGAAGAAAGTGTATTCTTTTGTAAATTTGCAGTGATGTTTGGAATTATATTCCCTGTTCCATCATCGTCACACTCATTGGTATGTGCTTTATACTTTGGAGAACGCTGATGCTTTTGCTTTGAAGAAATTACGCTTACGTTTGAAGCTGAATCTTTTCGTGTTTAAAACTCGAATGTAAATAATCGGAAGAAACCTTTTTGTAACAATTTTGTAGGCACAGTTCTTGCAACAAAATTAGACTTTTTCTCATTTTGCTTTGTCGCCGGCAATGTGGTGTAGTAACAATGGTACAACTTTTTAATTCCCTTGGGTCAACATAAGCAATATCGTTAGAAAGGAGAAAAATCGATTGTTCTTGGTTTGGTAACAAATCTGACATACCGTTCTTCTGTAACTTGCACCAACGTTTTGTCTGCTATAGGGAGAATAGTTCGATCATCATTATAGCATGTTTCCAATGGATATGGAGTACAACCCGTTAGGAGTTCTGGCGTACCTAAGGAACTATTTACCACAGTTTGCCTTTGTGGAAGCTCAACATGTGAAGACTTATTTGGTTGGAATATAGGCACATTGGCGTATGGAGGGGGATCTTTTTCTCATTTACAGGCAACCCACTTTGTGGTGCTAGAGCCCTGGTAACAATGCTGCCCTCCTTAGACACGTTATATGGTTCTGGTGTTTTATTTATAATAATGGAAGAATTAACAGTTACAAGTTGAGCTGTTGGATCCGTCCGACTTCTTTAGTGGTATTAGAACTTTTATAGATATTACTTTAGGATTGTATAGATTCATATTTTTCTTTTTGCTACACTCTTCTGCACTTCTGGTGAATGGATCCGATTCAAAAAAATTGCTTTTAGGGCATACCGAGTTCAAGGGTTCAACAGGATTATTTGAAATGACTTTTACTGTTCCGTAAAGGGATGAGCTTTGTACTTCCTTATGAATGTTGTTACTACGTTGTTTGTTATCAACATATTCGAAGGGTTAAGACAGGTTCATTAAAATTGTCTAAAACTTGGTCTGGGCCCGAAACAATGGTTGGCCCATCTTTTTCACTTGTTTTAACAAAACATTTAATGGGCGTCGATGTCCACATTTCCGTACTTGAGTCCGGAATATTCCCTGCAACTGTGTCAATAGATTTTTCCTGGAGCTATATTTGCCATGTAGTTTCTTTTTGATATTCCCAATTTCTTTTTTATTAAACGGTGCCATTGCAAAAACATCTAGTTCGTCTTGGTCTTTGCAATTAACTACAATTTTAAGAGCGTTACTTTCTTCGAATGTTTTATGTTGGTATCGATGTGAGCGTTTGGTATAGATTTGGAGGCAGAGTCTGTCTCCTCTGAGCCATAGTCTAATTCGTCATCCAAAAGTAGAGGTTTATCGCCAAAACGCATTGAGGAATTCTGAAGGATGTTCATCTTGTTCACAGCTCAAGTCCGAAAGGGCAGATGCAACAGCTAAGCTTCATTTGCGGAAGCAGCACAAGAGTTTCTGTCTTTTTTTCGCATACGCACTTTTACCACTACGCGGCTACTATCATCTTCGTGTGTCGTTACCGATTCACATTCGCATGGTATGCGGATGAGCTGCAAGTCTTCACGCCTTTCGCTTACGCCGTCCAAATCGGGTCGTTTTAATTTACAATTATTTCGGGATATATGACTTACATGATTCTCATCGAAGAAGTCATCTTCTGTCCTTAGATCGGAAGCGGAACCAATGGAGTCAGCGTCATCATTACATTTACTTATATCATCGACAATAGTTTCCATCATTTCGGCTTGCTTTTGCTGTTTTTCATGTTCTTCCAAAACTGCATTACTTCCTGAGCAGCTTGGTGAGCTGCTGATGACGGTCTCTTTGTTGTTGTTTTCTCTTTCAGTTTTTTTACAATCGGAACTTTAATGTGCGTTTTGTCTACCTATGATATGGCCGCCTGATGAATTTTATGAATTGTATCTGGAATGTGTGTTTGTGACAATTTGTTTAAAGATTGCTTTTTGGAGGTACCGCAACTAGCAGTGCAATTTTCTTGGAAGAATTCCGAATCGGAGTCGTCCGAGGTAACCATTTCGTTGCTACGTAATTTTTCATATTTATTTGGATATTCTTATTTATGAATTTGATTAGATGGTCGTCATAAGAAGACATAGAAGTATTGGAACCCATATATTTGTGTTAGAGTTGGAAGATCTACGACACAAAATAGTATATAGCTCCAGTCTCAATATTAAAGATAATTTTTCAGCTTCAAATTTACAAGATACCTTACTTCCTTTTTTATTTAACTAAAACTCTAATGCGGCCAATAGTGGCTTTAATTTCAAATCTCCTCTAAATCAACTAAATTAACAATTGCATTATATGCATACTTACCTTGAGCAAATTCGAATGTTTTTGTACAAATAAAATTGAAACACCATGATCCCATCACACCAACTGCTTCTAAGAAATTTGTTATTCATGCGCATCTGTTGACATTCGCTATGTTACTGATTTAAACATTTTCACTTCAATTCACAAAGTTGACATTTTTTATTCCCGCACAAATATATTTCTCTTTACACCGGCATTGGCGCTCTTAAAGAAATTATTATTTTATATATTTTAAACACCCTTTGCAACACACCTTTCGGTCAATTGAATCATATGATTGCACATATTAGGCTATAAACGTCATTAGAAGATAATCGTGTTTCAATGTTGTATTTGCGCAGTATTATTATAATTATTTGTACATCTTTTTGAGACAGTAATAAAAAGGAGAAGTTATGCTTTTTGCAAAACCGCGCAGTAGCCAAAAACTCGCCAATTAAATGTTTCAGAAGTACTGTTACTTGAAGTGATTCCTTGCACATAAAGTGACTAAAAAGTAGGAATGTAATAATTAGTGTCTGCTGGAAATATTACGTTGTAAAAGCCGGTGATTTTGTTATAAAAATAGAGGTGAAGCTTTTAGATTATTGTATTCCGTGAATGATAAGAATATGGAACAGTTAGGCATGTAATAATGTATATCGATTGATTTTTTGCGTTGTTGTTTTCATATTGTTAATTTTTTTTAAAAGATATATTGATCGACGAAATCTGTCCAAGAAACAACTTTATTTAGGAATACGATAAATTTCGGTTAACAAAATATCTTAAAATACTATAATTTAATTATTAAAAATGTTCTTTAATGTTGCAACCGGAAGAGCGTTTTGACATAAACAAATTCGATTTCATGATGTTGCTACTGAAGCCAAAT
The DNA here is from genome assembly GCF_030504385.1 of Musca domestica. NCBI lineage: Eukaryota > Metazoa > Arthropoda > Insecta > Diptera > Muscidae > Musca > Musca domestica. The sequence continues at coordinate 14,545,887 of NW_026712245.1, read as the reverse complement.
TTATAATTCAAAGGCCAATTCCTATCTATCCAGCAAAGTTAATGTGAAGTTTTTCTATATAAAGTAGTGTTCATCAATTTGAATAATAATCTGCGTTATCAACAAATATTTATGGTACCCATATCAAAAGTCGAAGACATTTCAACTTGTGCCATTTAATTTGCTTAGAGATTTAAAACATCTTTGGCTGGGTAGGTGCTAAAAACACAATGTCTTCAACAAAACATAAATTAAATTCATTACAATAATGAAGTTTATTGATTTGTATTTCAATCATATATAGTAGCTTGACACAAGAATAAAAAATGTGTTTCATAAGCAGATATTCGAACATATAAACCATTCGTCGTACAAGTGTAAGCAGATCCCTATATCACAATTTGTTACCAAATTTCTAATACGCAGGCACAATATTAAATGTTGACATTATACAAGTTTCTTGCCTCCTTCCGTGTATTAACTTCTGGAAAGAAAGTGCAAATATTAAGAATTCTTACTTACATTACACAAGTTAACTATTGCTTCCGTCGGAACATAAGTTTTTGAATACGTGCGCGTTAAGCTAATTTCACACTATGAAAAACGGAAGGATTTACCTCCAACTGAAATAAGAATTAATTTTTCATTTAAAATTTCTTGCTTCTTATTTCAGCTAATCGTGATTTGCGTCGGTCAACATTTCTTAATGTAAATGTGGACTTAATTCTGTACAATAGTTTAAGGATGAGAAGATGAAATTCAAAATTAAGTGATTCTAATTTATAGTTAAATACGTAGCCAAATGCAGTGTATTTCTAGACATTCTTAACACAAGTATTTGGTAGGTTTAGGTTAAAATGTCGGTAAAGGTTGCTATAGCAAAATATTCTATTTGTATGTTTGTACAAACCTGAAGTAAACAAGGTTAATTCTGACCACATTAAATATTCTCAGTTTGGTTAAACATAATATTTATTTGAGTTTTAATTAACATAAACGAAACAAATGTGTCAAAACAACGTTACATTATAATGCTTCGACAATGATAAATAATATACTATATGTGTTGTTAAATTCAATAATAAAATGTGAGATAATTACTCTGTTATCTCTGTATAAATAAAAGCACGAATAAAAATATTTTTGGTCGACCTTTCCATCTTTTTTTATACGCCCTCATTATTTAGCGTATTTATTATTGAAGACCGCAAGGACACGATACAAGAAAAATAACTTTATTAAATTCCATCAAAAGGTGCCAGGCTTCTTTAGCCTAACTTCGCAGAATTTTAGTTAGCGATTAGGTCGTAATGGGTACATATTACACCACAACATGATGTGATAATATAATTTATATTAATGATAAAGTTTAAATGATTTATATAGAGCTGCTAATGTTATAAATTCCAAGTTTTATAAATATTTTGTGTAGAAATTTATGGTAAGATTTGTTGCTAGAGCGTAGCATATTGTTTCTATAATTTACTTCCCCTAAGTCGACAAATAAGTATTTTTTTTAACAGAATGTCAGCACTGTGGCTACATTTTATATTGCTTCTTTTAGGAAACATACTCACAATTTGCTGTATGAAGCAAGTCAGCTTGTTTCTTACTACAATACCAGATCGTATAAAAATAAATAAACATTTAAAGAGTTGCACTCGTTTAAGCTTTTACGGAAACGTACATCCTTTTCCATATTTTCAACAATGAGCATGTTTTTATATATATATTAAGATCAACAGAAAATGTTAAAGTATGCAATGGTATTAAGGCCGTTTGGAATGTTATATCTAATGTTTGTGTTTTTAGATTTTATGAGGGTTTCTGTGATCATAAGCTGAAACATGTAGCAGTTTTCTAGGAAAACAAATTACTACGTCGCTTTAGAGAACCAAATTTTTTGTCTGCATCCAGAGAAATTTTGTTTTGGCGCAGAACTTCAAATGGCAGGGCAGTTTTTGTGGGCGTTCCTTCTGTTTCATTATCAGATGGAAAATCCTCAAATGACATATTACTAAAGCCCGTCTTAGCCGAATTTGAAGCAGGATTAAAGGGAATAGCTGAAGAAGAAAGTGTATTCTTTTGTAAATTTGCAGTGATGTTTGGAATTATATTCCCTGTTCCATCATCGTCACACTCATTGGTATGTGCTTTATACTTTGGAGAACGCTGATGCTTTTGCTTTGAAGAAATTACGCTTACGTTTGAAGCTGAATCTTTCGTGTTAAAACTCGAATGTAAATAATCGGAAGAAACCTTTTTGTAAAATTTTGTAGGCACAGTTCTTGCAACAAAATTAGACTTTTTCTCATTTTGCTTTGTCGCCGGCAATGTGGTTGTAGTAACAATGGTACAACTTTTTAATTCCCTTGGGTCAACATAAGCAATATCGTTAGAAGGAGAAAAAATCGATTGTTCTTGGTTTGGTAACAAATCTGACATACGTTCTTCTGTAACTTGCACCAACGTTTTGTCTGCTATAGGGAGAATAGTTCGATCATCATTATAGCATGTTTCCAATGGATATGGAGTACAACCCGTTAGGAGTTCTGGCGTACCTAAGGAACTATTTACCACAGTTTGCCTTTGTGGAAGCTCAACATGTGAAGACTTATTTGGTTGGAATATAGGCACATTGGCGTATGGAGGGGGATCTTTTTCTCATTTACAGGCAACCCACTTTGTGGTGCTAGAGCCCTGGTAACAATGCTGCCCTCCTTAGACACGTTATATGGTTCTGGTGTTTTATTTATAATAATGGAAGAATTAACAGTTACAAGTTGAGCTGTTGGATCCGTTCCGACTTCTTTAGTGGTATTAGAACTTTTATAGATATTTACTTTAGGATTGTATAGATTCATATTTTTCTTTTTGCTACACTCTTCTGCACTTCTGGTGAATGGATCCGATTCAAAAAAAATTGCTTTTAGGGCATACCGAGTTCAAGGGTTCAACAGGATTATTTGAAATGACTTTTACTGTTCCGTAAGGGATGAGCTTTGTACTTCCTTATGAATGTTGTTACTACGTTGTTTGTTATCAACATATTCGAAAGGGTTAAAGACAGGTTCATTAAAATTGTCTAAAACTTGGTCTGGGCCCGAAACAATGGTTGGCCCATCTTTTTCACTTGTTTTAACAAAACATTTAATGGGCGTCGATGTCCACATTTCCGTACTTGAGTCCGGAATATTCCCTGCAACTGTGTCAATAGATTTTTCCTGGAGCTATATTTGCCATGTAGTTTCTTTTTGATATTCCCAATTTCTTTTTTATTAAACGGTGCCATTGCAAAAACATCTAGTTCGTCTTGGTCTTTGCAATTAACTACAATTTTAAGAGCGTTACTTTCTTCGAATGTATTTATGTTGGTATCGATGTGAGCGTTTGGTATAGATTTGGAGGCAGAGTCTGTCTCCTCTGAGCCATAGTCTAATTCGTCATCCAAAAGTAGAGGTTTATCGCCAAACGCATTGAGGAATTCTGAAGGATGTTCATCTTGTTCACAGCTCAAGTCCGAAAGGGCAGATGCAACAGCTAAAGCTTCATTTGCGGAAGCAGCACAAGAGTTTCTGTCTTTTTTTCGCATACGCACTTTTACCACTACGCGGCTACTATCATCTTCGTGTGTCGTTACCGATTCACATTCGGCATGGTATGCGGATGAGCTGCAAGTCTTCACGCTTTCGCTTACGCCGTCCAAATCGGGTCGTTTTAATTTACAATTATTTCGGGATATATGACTTACATGATTCTCATCGAAGAAGTCATCTTCTGTCCTTAGATCGGAAGCGGAACCAATGGAGTCAGCGTCATCATTACATTTACTTATATCATCGACAATAGTTTCCATCATTTCGGCTTGCTTTTGCTGTTTTTCATGTTCTTCCAAAACTGCATTTACTTCCTGAGCAGCTTGGTGAGCTGCTGATGACGGTCTCTTTGTTGTTGTTTTCTCTTTCAGTTTTTTTACAATCGGAACTTTAATGTGCGTTTTGTCTACCTTATGATATGCCGCCTGATGAATTTTATGAATTGTATCTGGAATGTTGTTTGTGACAATTTGTTTAAAGATTGCTTTTTTGGAGGTACCGCAACTAGCAGTGCAATTTTCTTGGAAGAATTCCGAATCGGAGTCGTCCGAGGTAACCATTTCGTTGCTACGTAATTTTTCATATTTATTTGGATATTCTTATTTATGAATTTGATTAGATGTCGTCATAAGAAGACATAGAAGTATTGGAACCCATATATTTGTGTTAGAGTTGGAAGATCTACGACACAAAATAGATAATAGCTCCAGTCTCAATATTAAAGATAATTTTTCAGCTTCAAATTTACAAGATACCTTACTTCCTTTTATTTAACTAAAACTCTAATGCGGCCAATAGTGGCTTTAATTTCAAATCTCCTCTAAATCAACTAAATTAACAATTGCATTATATGCATACTTACCTTGAGCAAATTCGAATGTTTTTTGTACAAATAAAATTGAAACACCATGATCCCATCACACCAACTGCTTCTAAGAAATTTGTTATTCATGCGCATCTGTTGACATTCGCTATGTTACTGATTTAAACATTTTCACTTCAATTCACAAAGTTGACATTTTTTATTCCCGCACAAATATATTTCTCTTTACACCGGCATTGGCGCTCTTAAAGAAATTATTATTTTATATATTTTAAACACCCTTTGCAACACACCTTTCGGTCAATTGAATCATATGATTGCACATATTAGGCTATAAACGTCATTAGAAGAATAATCGTGTTTCAATGTTGTATTTGCGCAGTATTATTATAATTATTTGTACATCTTTTTGAGACAGTAATAAAAAGGAGAAGTTATGCTTTTTGCAAAACCGCGCAGTAGCCAAAAACTCGCCAATTAAATGTTTTCAGAAGTACTGTTACTTGAAGTGATTCCTTGCACATAAAGTGACTAAAAAGTAGGAATGTAATAATTAGTGTCTGCTGGAAATATTACGTTGTAAAAGCCGGTGATTTTGTTATAAAAATAGAGGTGAAGCTTTTAGATTATTGTATTCCGTGAATGATAAGAATATGGAACAGTTAGGCATGTAATAAATGTATATCGATTGATTTTTTGCGTTGTTGTTTTCATATTGTTAATTTTTTTTAAAAGATATATTGATCGACGAAATCTGTCCAAGAAACAACTTTATTTAGGAATACGATAAATTTCGGTTAACAAAATATCTTAAAATACTATAATTTAATTATTAAAAATGTTCTTTAATGTTGCAACCGGAAGAGCGTTTTGACATAAACAAATTCGATTTCATGATGTTGCTACTGAAGCCAAATTTATAATTCAAAGGCCAATTCCTATCTATCCAGCAAAGTTAATGTGAAGTTTTTCTATATAAAGTAGTGTTTCATCAATTTGAATAATAATCTGCGTTATCAACAAATATTTATGGTACCCATATCAAAAGTCGAAGACATTTCAACTTGTGCCATTTAATTTGCTTAGAGATTTAAAAACATCTTTGGCTGGGTAGGTGCTAAAAACACAATGTCTTCAACAAAGCATAAATTAAATTCATTACAATAATGAAGTTTATTGATTTGTATTTCAATCATATATAGTAGCTTGACACAAGAATAAAAAATGTGTTTCATAAGCAGATATTCGAACATATAAACCATTCGTCGTACAAGTGTAAGCAGATCCCTATATCACAATTTGTTACCAAATTTCTAATACGCAGGCACAATATTAAATGTTGACATTATACAAGTTTTCTTGCCTCCTTCCGTGTATTAACTTCTGGAAAGAAAGTGCAAATATTAAGAATTCTTACTTACATTACACAAGTTAACTATTGCTTCCGTCGGAACATAAGTTTTGAATACGTGCGCGTTAAGCTAATTTCACACTATGAAAAACGGAAGGATTTACCTCCAACTGAAATAAGAATTAATTTTTCATTTAAAATTTTCTTGCTTCTTATTTCAGCTAATCGTGATTTGCGTCGGTCAACATTTCTTAATGTAAATGTGGACTTAATTCTGTACAATAGTTTAAGGATGAGAAGATGAAATTCAAAATTAAGTGATTCTAATTTATAGTTAAATACGTAGCCAAATGCAGTGTATTTCTAGACATTCTTAACACAAGTATTTGGTAGGGTTTAGGTTAAAATGTCGGTAAAGGTTTGCTATAGCAAAATATTCTATTTGTATGTTTGTACAAACCTGAAGTAAACAAGGTTAATTCTGACCACATTAAATATTCTCAGTTTTGGTTAAACATAATATTTATTTGAGTTTTAATTAACATAAACGAAACAAATGTGTCAAAACAACGTTACATTTATAATGCTTAGACAATGATAAATAATATACTATATGTGTTGTTAAATTCAATAATAAAATGTGAGATAATTACTCTGTTATCTCTGTATAAATAAAAGCACGAATAAAAAATATTTTTGGTCGACCTTTCCATCTTTTTTTATACGCCCTCATTATTTAGCGTATTTATTATTGAAGACCGCAAGGACACGATACAAGAAAAATAACTTTATTAAATTCCATCAAAAGGTGCCAGGCTTCTTTAGCCTAACTTCGCAGAATTTTAGTTAGCGATTAGGTCGTAATGGGTACATATTACACCACAACATGATGTGATAATATAATTTATATTAATGATAAAGTTTAAATGATTTATATAGAGCTGCTAATGTTATAAATTCCAAGTTTTTATAAATATTTTGTGTAGAAATTTATGGTAAGATTTGTTGCTAGAGCGTAGCATATTGTTTCTATAATTTACTTCCCCTAAGTCGACAAATAAGTATTTTTTTTAACAGAATGTCAGCACTGTGGCTACATTTTATATTGCTTCTTTTAGGAAACATACTCACAATTTGCTGTATGAAGCAAGTCAGCTTGTTTCTTACTACAATACCAGATCGTATAAAAATAAATAAACATTTAAAGAGTTGCACTCGTTTAAGCTTTTACGGAAACGTACATCCTTTTCCATATTTTCAACAATGAGCATGTTTTTATATATATATTAAGATCAACAGAAAATGTTAAAGTATGCAATGGTATTAAGGCCGTTTGGAATGTTATATCTAATGTTTGTGTTTTTAGATTTTATGAGGGTTTCTGTGATCATAAGCTGAAACATGTAGCAGTTTTCTAGGAAAACAAATTACTACGTCGCTTTAGAGAACCAAATTTTTTGTCTGCATCCAGAGAAATTTTGTTTTGGCGCAGAACTTCAAATGGCAGGGCAGTTTTTGTGGGCGTTCCTTCTGTTTCATTATCAGATGGAAAATCCTCAAATGACATATTACTAAAGCCCGTCTTAGCCGAATTTGAAGCAGGATTAAAGGGAATAGCTGAAGAAGAAAGTGTATTCTTTTGTAAATTTGCAGTGATGTTTGGAATTATATTCCCTGTTCCATCATCGTCACACTCATTGGTATGTGCTTTATACTTTGGAGAACGCTGATGCTTTTGCTTTGAAGAAATTACGCTTACGTTTGAAGCTGAATCTTTCGTGTTAAAACTCGAATGTAAATAATCGGAAGAAACCTTTTTGTAAAATTTTGTAGGCACAGTTCTTGCAACAAAATTAGACTTTTTCTCATTTTGCTTTGTCGCCGGCAATGTGGTTGTAGTAACAATGGTACAACTTTTTAATTCCCTTGGGTCAACATAAGCAATATCGTTAGAAGGAGAAAAAATCGATTGTTCTTGGTTTGGTAACAAATCTGACATACGTTCTTCTGTAACTTGCACCAACGTTTTGTCTGCTATAGGGAGAATAGTTCGATCATCATTATAGCATGTTTCCAATGGATATGGAGTACAACCCGTTAGGAGTTCTGGCGTACCTAAGGAACTATTTACCACAGTTTGCCTTTGTGGAAGCTCAACATGTGAAGACTTATTTGGTTGGAATATAGGCACATTGGCGTATGGAGGGGGATCTTTTTTCTCATTTACAGGCAACCCACTTTGTGGTGCTAGAGCCCTGGTAACAATGCTGCCCTCCTTAGACACGTTATATGGTTCTGGTGTTTTATTTATAATAATGGAAGAATTAACAGTTACAAGTTGAGCTGTTGGATCCGTTCCGACTTCTTTAGTGGTATTAGAACTTTTATAGATATTTACTTTAGGATTGTATAGATTCATATTTTTCTTTTTGCTACACTCTTCTGCACTTCTGGTGAATGGATCCGATTCAAAAAAATTGCTTTTAGGGCATACCGAGTTCAAGGGTTCAACAGGATTATTTGAAATGACTTTTACTGTTCCGTAAAGGGATGAGCTTTGTACTTCCTTATGAATGTTGTTACTACGTTGTTTGTTATCAACATATTCGAAAGGGTTAAAGACAGGTTCATTAAAATTGTCTAAAACTTGGTCTGGGCCCGAAACAATGGTTGGCCCATCTTTTTCACTTGTTTTAACAAAACATTTAATGGGCGTCGATGTCCACATTTCCGTACTTGAGTCCGGAATATTCCCTGCAACTGTGTCAATAGATTTTTTCCTGGAGCTATATTTGCCATGTAGTTTCTTTTTGATATTCCCAATTTCTTTTTTATTAAACGGTGCCATTGCAAAAACATCTAGTTCGTCTTGGTCTTTGCAATTAACTACAATTTTAAGAGCGTTACTTTCTTCGAATGTATTTATGTTGGTATCGATGTGAGCGTTTGGTATAGATTTGGAGGCAGAGTCTGTCTCCTCTGAGCCATAGTCTAATTCGTCATCCAAAAGTAGAGGTTTATCGCCAAACGCATTGAGGAATTCTGAAGGATGTTCATCTTGTTCACAGCTCAAGTCCGAAAGGGCAGATGCAACAGCTAAAGCTTCATTTGCGGAAGCAGCACAAGAGTTTCTGTCTTTTTTTCGCATACGCACTTTTACCACTACGCGGCTACTATCATCTTCGTGTGTCGTTACCGATTCACATTCGGCATGGTATGCGGATGAGCTGCAAGTCTTCACGCTTTCGCTTACGCCGTCCAAATCGGGTCGTTTTAATTTACAATTATTTCGGGATATATGACTTACATGATTCTCATCGAAGAAGTCATCTTCTGTCCTTAGATCGGAAGCGGAACCAATGGAGTCAGCGTCATCATTACATTTACTTATATCATCGACAATAGTTTCCATCATTTCGGCTTGCTTTTGCTGTTTTTCATGTTCTTCCAAAACTGCATTTACTTCCTGAGCAGCTTGGTGAGCTGCTGATGACGGTCTCTTTGTTGTTGTTTTCTCTTTCAGTTTTTTTACAATCGGAACTTTAATGTGCGTTTTGTCTACCTTATGATATGCCGCCTGATGAATTTTATGAATTGTATCTGGAATGTTGTTTGTGACAATTTGTTTAAAGATTGCTTTTTTGGAGGTACCGCAACTAGCAGTGCAATTTTCTTGGAAGAATTCCGAATCGGAGTCGTCCGAGGTAACCATTTCGTTGCTACGTAATTTTTCATATTTATTTGGATATTCTTATTTATGAATTTGATTAGATGTCGTCATAAGAAGACATAGAAGTATTGGAACCCATATATTTGTGTTAGAGTTGGAAGATCTACGACACAAAATAGATAATAGCTCCAGTCTCAATATTAAAGATAATTTTTCAGCTTCAAATTTACAAGATACCTTACTTCCTTTTTATTTAACTAAAACTCTAATGCGGCCAATAGTGGCTTTAATTTCAAATCTCCTCTAAATCAACTAAATTAACAATTGCATTATATGCATACTTACCTTGAGCAAATTCGAATGTTTTTTGTACAAATAAAATTGAAACACCATGATCCCATCACACCAACTGCTTCTAAGAAATTTGTTATTCATGCGCATCTGTTGACATTCGCTATGTTACTGATTTAAACATTTTCACTTCAATTCACAAAGTTGACATTTTTTATTCCCGCACAAATATATTTCTCTTTACACCGGCATTGGCGCTCTTAAAGAAATTATTATTTATATATTTTAAACACCCTTTGCAACACACCTTTCGGTCAATTGAATCATATGATTGCACATATTAGGCTATAAACGTCATTAGAAGAATAATCGTGTTTCAATGTTGTATTTGCGCAGTATTATTATAATTATTTGTACATCTTTTTGAGACAGTAATAAAAAGGAGAAGTTATGCTTTTTGCAAAACCGCGCAGTAGCCAAAAACTCGCCAATTAAATGTTTTCAGAAGTACTGTTACTTGAAGTGATTCCTTGCACATAAAGTGACTAAAAAGTAGGAATGTAATAATTAGTGTCTGCTGGAAATATTACGTTGTAAAAGCCGGTGATTTTGTTATAAAAATAGAGGTGAAGCTTTTAGATTATTGTATTCCGTGAATGATAAGAATATGGAACAGTTAGGCATGTAATAAATGTATATCGATTGATTTTTGCGTTGTTGTTTTCATATTGTTAATTTTTTTTTAAAAGATATATTGATCGACGAAATCTGTCCAAGAAACAACTTTATTTAGGAATACGATAAATTTCGGTTAACAAAATATCTTAAAATACTATAATTTAATTATTAAAAATGTTCTTTAATGTTGCAACCGGAAGAGCGTTTTGACATAAACAAATTCGATTTCATGATGTTGCTACTGAAGCCAAATTTATAATTCAAAGGCCAATTCCTATCTATCCAGCAAAGTTAATGTGAAGTTTTTCTATATAAAGTAGTGTTTCATCAATTTGAATAATAATCTGCGTTATCAACAAATATTTATGGTACCCATATCAAAAGTCGAAGACATTTCAACTTGTGCCATTTAATTTGCTTAGAGATTTAAAAACATCTTTGGCTGGGTAGGTGCTAAAAACACAATGTCTTCAACAAAACATAAATTAAATTCATTACAATAATGAAGTTTATTGATTTGTATTTCAATCATATATAGTAGCTTGACACAAGAATAAAAAATGTGTTTCATAAGCAGATATTCGAACATATAAACCATTCGTCGTACAAGTGTAAGCAGATCCCTATATCACAATTTGTTACCAAATTTCTAATACGCAGGCACAATATTAAATGTTGACATTATACAAGTTTTCTTGCCTCCTTCCGTGTATTAACTTCTGGAAAGAAAGTGCAAATATTAAGAATTCTTACTTACATTACACAAGTTAACTATTGCTTCCGTCGGAACATAAGTTTTGAATACGTGCGCGTTAAGCTAATTTCACACTATGAAAAACGGAAGGATTTACCTCCAACTGAAATAAGAATTAATTTTTCATTTAAAATTTTCTTGCTTCTTATTTCAGCTAATCGTGATTTGCGTCGGTCAACATTTCTTAATGTAAATGTGGACTTAATTCTGTACAATAGTTTAAGGATGAGAAGATGAAATTCAAAATTAAGTGATTCTAATTTATAGTTAAATACGTAGCCAAATGCAGTGTATTTCTAGACATTCTTAACACAAGTATTTGGTAGGGTTTAGGTTAAATGTCGGTAAAGGTTTGCTATAGCAAAATATTCTATTTGTATGTTTGTACAAACCTGAAGTAAACAAGGTTAATTCTGACCACATTAAATATTCTCAGTTTTGGTTAAACATAATATTTATTTGAGTTTTAATTAACATAAACGAAACAAATGTGTCAAAACAACGTTACATTTATAATGCTTAGACAATGATAAATAATATACTATATGTGTTGTTAAATTCAATAATAAAATGTGAGATAATTACTCTGTTATCTCTGTATAAATAAAAGCACGAATAAAAAATATTTTGGTCGACCTTTCCATCTTTTTTTATACGCCCTCATTATTTAGCGTATTTATTATTGAAGACCGCAAGGACACGATACAAGAAAAATAACTTTATTAAATTCCATCAAAAGGTGCCAGGCTTCTTTAGCCTAACTTCGCAGAATTTTAGTTAGCGATTAGGTCGTAATGGGTACATATTACACCACAACATGATGTGATAATATAATTTATATTAATGATAAAGTTTAAATGATTTATATAGAGCTGCTAATGTTATAAATTCCAAGTTTTTATAAATATTTTGTGTAGAAATTTATGGTAAGATTTGTTGCTAGAGCGTAGCATATTGTTTCTATAATTTACTTCCCCTAAGTCGACAAATAAGTATTTTTTTTAACAGAATGTCAGCACTGTGGCTACATTTTATATTGCTTCTTTTAGGAAACATACTCACAATTTGCTGTATGAAGCAAGTCAGCTTGTTTCTTACTACAATACCAGATCGTATAAAAATAAATAAACATTTAAAGAGTTGCACTCGTTTAAGCTTTTACGGAAACGTACATCCTTTTCCATATTTTCAACAATGAGCATGTTTTTATATATATATTAAGATCAACAGAAAATGTTAAAGTATGCAATGGTATTAAGGCCGTTTGGAATGTTATATCTAATGTTTGTGTTTTTAGATTTTATGAGGGTTTCTGTGATCATAAGCTGAAACATGTAGCAGTTTTCTAGGAAAACAAATTACTACGTCGCTTTAGAGAACCAAATTTTTTGTCTGCATCCAGAGAAATTTTGTTTTGGCGCAGAACTTCAAATGGCAGGGCAGTTTTTGTGGGCGTTCCTTCTGTTTCATTATCAGATGGAAAATCCTCAAATGACATATTACTAAAGCCCGTCTTAGCCGAATTTGAAGCAGGATTAAAGGGAATAGCTGAAGAAGAAAGTGTATTCTTTTGTAAATTTGCAGTGATGTTTGGAATTATATTCCCTGTTCCATCATCGTCACACTCATTGGTATGTGCTTTATACTTTGGAGAACGCTGATGCTTTTGCTTTGAAGAAATTACGCTTACGTTTGAAGCTGAATTTTTCGTGTTAAAACTCGAATGTAAATAATCGGAAGAAACCTTTTTGTAAAATTTTGTAGGCACAGTTCTTGCAACAAAATTAGACTTTTTCTCATTTTGCTTTGTCGCCGGCAATGTGGTTGTAGTAACAATGGTACAACTTTTTAATTCCCTTGGGTCAACATAAGCAATATCGTTAGAAGGAGAAAAAATCGATTGTTCTTGGTTTGGTAACAAATCTGACATACGTTCTTCTGTAACTTGCACCAACGTTTTGTCTGCTATAGGGAGAAGACATTTCAACTTGTGCCATTTAATTTGCTTAGAGATTTAAAAACATCTTTGGCTGGGTAGGTGCTAAAAACACAATGTCTTCAACAAAACATAAATTAAATTCATTACAATAATGAAGTTTATTGATTTGTATTTCAATCATATATAGTAGCTTGACACAAGAATAAAAAATGTGTTTCATAAGCAGATATTCGAACATATAAACCATTCGTCGTACAAGTGTAAGCAGATCCCTATATCACAATTTGTTACCAAATTTCTAATACGCAGGCACAATATTAAATGTTGACATTATACAAGTTTTCTTGCCTCCTTCCGTGTATTAACTTCTGGAAAGAAAGTGCAAATATTAAGAATTCTTACTTACATTACACAAGTTAACTATTGCTTCCGTCGGAACATAAGTTTTGAATACGTGCGCGTTAAGCTAATTTCACACTATGAAAAACGGAAGGATTTACCTCCAACTGAAATAAGAATTAATTTTTCATTTAAAATTTTCTTGCTTCTTATTTCAGCTAATCGTGATTTGCGTCGGTCAACATTTCTTAATGTAAATGTGGACTTAATTCTGTACAATAGTTTAAGGATGAGAAGATGAAATTCAAAATTAAGTGATTCTAATTTATAGTTAAATACGTAGCCAAATGCAGTGTATTTCTAGACATTCTTAACACAAGTATTTGGTAGGGTTTAGGTTAAAATGTCGGTAAAGGTTTGCTATAGCAAAATATTCTATTTGTATGTTTGTACAAACCTGAAGTAAACAAGGTTAATTCTGACCACATTAAATATTCTCAGTTTTGGTTAAACATAATATTTATTTGAGTTTTAATTAACATAAACGAAACAAATGTGTCAAAACAACGTTACATTTATAATGCTTAGACAATGATAAATAATATACTATATGTGTTGTTAAATTCAATAATAAAATGTGAGATAATTACTCTGTTATCTCTGTATAAATAAAAGCACGAATAAAAAATATTTTTGGTCGACCTTTCCATCTTTTTTTATACGCCCTCATTATTTAGCGTATTTATTATTGAAGACCGCAAGGACACGATACAAGAAAAATAACTTTATTAAATTCCATCAAAAGGTGCCAGGCTTCTTTAGCCTAACTTCGCAGAATTTTAGTTAGCGATTAGGTCGTAATGGGTACATATTACACCACAACATGATGTGATAATATAATTTATATTAATGATAAAGTTTAAATGATTTATATAGAGCTGCTAATGTTATAAATTCCAAGTTTTTATAAATATTTTGTGTAGAAATTTATGGTAAGATTTGTTGCTAGAGCGTAGCATATTGTTTCTATAATTTACTTCCCCTAAGTCGACAAATAAGTATTTTTTTTAACAGAATGTCAGCACTGTGGCTACATTTTATATTGCTTCTTTTAGGAAACATACTCACAATTTGCTGTATGAAGCAAGTCAGCTTGTTTCTTACTACAATACCAGATCGTATAAAAATAAATAAACATTTAAAGAGTTGCACTCGTTTAAGCTTTTACGGAAACGTACATCCTTTTCCATATTTTCAACAATGAGCATGTTTTTATATATATATTAAGATCAACAGAAAATGTTAAAGTATGCAATGGTATTAAGGCCGTTTGGAATGTTATATCTAATGTTTGTGTTTTTAGATTTTATGAGGGTTTCTGTGATCATAAGCTGAAACATGTAGCAGTTTTCTAGGAAAACAAATTACTACGTCGCTTTAGAGAACCAAATTTTTGTCTGCATCCAGAGAAATTTTGTTTTGGCGCAGAACTTCAAATGGCAGGGCAGTTTTGTGGGCGTTCCTTCTGTTTCATTATCAGATGGAAAATCCTCAAATGACATATTACTAAAGCCCGTCTTAGCCGAATTTGAAGCAGGATTAAAGGGAATAGCTGAAGAAGAAAGTGTATTCTTTTGTAAATTTGCAGTGATGTTTGGAATTATATTCCCTGTTCCATCATCGTCACACTCATTGGTATGTGCTTTATACTTTGGAGAACGCTGATGCTTTTGCTTTGAAGAAATTACGCTTACGTTTGAAGCTGAATCTTTCGTGTTAAAACTCGAATGTAAATAATCGGAAGAAACCTTTTTGTAAAATTTTGTAGGCACAGTTCTTGCAACAAAATTAGACTTTTTCTCATTTTGCTTTGTCGCCGGCAATGTGGTTGTAGTAACAATGGTACAACTTTTAATTCCCTTGGGTCAACATAAGCAATATCGTTAGAAGGAGAAAAATCGATTGTTCTTGGTTTGGTAACAAATCTGACATACGTTCTTCTGTAACTTGCACCAACGTTTTGTCTGCTATAGGGAGAATAGTTCGATCATCATTATAGCATGTTTCCAATGGATATGGAGTACAACCCGTTAGGAGTTCTGGCGTACCTAAGGAACTATTTACCACAGTTTGCCTTTGTGGAAGCTCAACATGTGAAGACTTATTTGGTTGGAATATAGGCACATTGGCGTATGGAGGGGGATCTTTTTTCTCATTTACAGGCAACCCACTTTGTGGTGCTAGAGCCCTGGTAACAATGCTGCCCTCCTTAGACACGTTATATGGTTCTGGTGTTTTATTTATAATAATGGAAGAATTAACAGTTACAAGTTGAGCTGTTGGATCCGTTCCGACTTCTTTAGTGGTATTAGAACTTTTATAGATATTTACTTTAGGATTGTATAGATTCATATTTTTCTTTTTGCTACACTCTTCTGCACTTCTGGTGAATGGATCCGATTCAAAAAAATTGCTTTTAGGGCATACCGAGTTCAAGGGTTCAACAGGATTATTTGAAATGACTTTTACTGTTCCGTAAAGGGATGAGCTTTGTACTTCCTTATGAATGTTGTTACTACGTTGTTTGTTATCAACATATTCGAAAGGGTTAAAGACAGGTTCATTAAAATTGTCTAAAACTTGGTCTGGGCCCGAAACAATGGTTGGCCCATCTTTTTCACTTGTTTTAACAAAACATTTAATGGGCGTCGATGTCCACATTTCCGTACTTGAGTCCGGAATATTCCCTGCAACTGTGTCAATAGATTTTTTCCTGGAGCTATATTTGCCATGTAGTTTCTTTTTGATATTCCCAATTTCTTTTTTATTAAACGGTGCCATTGCAAAAACATCTAGTTCGTCTTGGTCTTTGCAATTAACTACAATTTTAAGAGCGTTACTTTCTTCGAATGTATTTATGTTGGTATCGATGTGAGCGTTTGGTATAGATTGGAGGCAGAGTCTGTCTCCTCTGAGCCATAGTCTAATTCGTCATCCAAAAGTAGAGGTTTATCGCCAAACGCATTGAGGAATTCTGAAGGATGTTCATCTTGTTCACAGCTCAAGTCCGAAAGGGCAGATGCAACAGCTAAAGCTTCATTTGCGGAAGCAGCACAAGAGTTTCTGTCTTTTTTTCGCATACGCACTTTTACCACTACGCGGCTACTATCATCTTCGTGTGTCGTTACCGATTCACATTCGGCATGGTATGCGGATGAGCTGCAAGTCTTCACGCTTTCGCTTACGCCGTCCAAATCGGGTCGTTTTAATTTACAATTATTTCGGGATATATGACTTACATGATTCTCATCGAAGAAGTCATCTTCTGTCCTTAGATCGGAAGCGGAACCAATGGAGTCAGCGTCATCATTACATTTACTTATATCATCGACAATAGTTTCCATCATTTCGGCTTGCTTTTGCTGTTTTTCATGTTCTTCCAAAACTGCATTTACTTCCAGAGCAGCTTGGTGAGCTGCTGATGACGGTCTCTTTGTTGTTGTTTTCTCTTTCAGTTTTTTTACAATCGGAACTTTAATGTGCGTTTTGTCTACCTTATGATATGCTGCCTGATGAATTTTATGAATTGTATCTGGAATGTTGTTTGTGACAATTTGTTTAAAGATTGCTTTTTTGGAGGTACCGCAACTAGCAGTGCAATTTTCTTGGAAGAATTCCGAATCGGAGTCATCCGAGGTCACCATTTCGTTGCTACGTAATTTTTCATATTTATTTCGGTCGTCAAGAGCAAGTTTTACGAAAGGAATTGATGTACCAGTGGTATTTATTGTTGAAGAGACATCTTGTTGTAGAGGTTGTCCATCATAGTCTGTTTTCAAAGTGGTTATAAGGGATGTTCTTTCTTCATTTACCTCCAACGTCGGCGATAGAAGCCATTTTGAAGATGTTGATAAATTTATATTACCAGTACCACTGCCAACAATATGACTTGTATTTGAACCAAAAACACCGCTTGTGTTATTGCTTGCCAAAAGATATTTTGCTGTTAAAGAAAATTAAATTCTTTTATGCGATAAAAACGGTATGAAAAATACGTATATAATTTTAAATTATGTATGCTTGTACTATATATATTTACAGTGAAGTCACCCAAAAGCATTTATAGTTTGTCAAGTTTTTTCATTAATATATAAATAAATCGCTGTTATATTTGTATTGAATTGTCCTAATTCCTTCTTTGAACTAGGCTGAATGAAGTAAATGCTTCCAACATCTTATGCCATTTTATATTTAATCAGATCCCAGAGTGTCATTCAATACAAATGTTGAAATATTTAGAAAAAAATTATATATATATTGAACATTTTCAGTTATATTTAATGGATGCAAAATACTCCATTTTTTCTTTGGGTCTGCAAAGTATTACGCAGTATCAAAAAGGGTAACTAATTAAACAGTTATTTGTTAATTTAATATATAACGGCAGGAATATTTAAAAAAAAATAGATATGTTTGGTTATTTTCGGCGAGCAGAATATCACTTTAACAAATTTGAGTATGGTAGAGAAAGTGCGACAATCCAAGCATCCATCTTAATCAAGGGATAACTTCTCTGGAAGATGACGGACTCGGTGACTTGATAATGTTGGACCTAGTACAAGAAGCTGGTGCATCCTGAATTCCTGCAATAGGTGGTAAGAAGTCTGGGCGGAGCTAGGTGCAGATTAATTTGTATCATCGCAAGATAGCGGTTGCCGTAATCAACCAAACACTCTCGACGATAAACATCGATATTGCCTTAGTCCAGAAATCCTATCTACTCAATGAAAGGGTCTCCCGACTGAATGACAACACGGTTTTCTTCCCTACAAATTGGGTAAAGAAACTGTATAGTTGAAAAAAGGATTATAAATTAGTTACTTCTTTCTAATTTCTGTTGAGAGAACATCACCATTACTAACTTCATCCAGTATTTTGTAGTAATGGCAATACAAGGATATTCTGGAACTAATAGAGTGTACACAATATGTGTCCGTGATGTAATGCAAGTGACCATCACTTTTACTGAGATAGCAGCGACAGAAAATTAATAATCTCCAAATGTGCGATAAGGTTAACACACAACTTTTTAAAATAGGCACATTACTCTCGGAAGATACCGCTCTTATCTGGCTATTGCTCTTTTTAGATTCCAAGACGATATCTTTTCAAGAGGCTACCTGCGAAGCTGAAGAAATCATTAGCAGTATAAGAAGACAGACTGAGGTGAAATTCGTAAAATACTTCCTAAGGACCCCAAACCAATAAGCAGTATAAAACGAATTGATGGTAAATGGCCTAACTCTGGTCTGGAGACTTTGACGTTCTATTGGGTACTCGCTTCCTTGATTAGAAGAGTGAAAGTGATGTTGAGCAATCAATAACATCTACCCCCAAGACATGCAGGGCAACATGTGAGGCTCATATAAAGGACACCAAATTACTCCAAGCTTAAATGGACGATCAGCAACTTTCAACCCTGTAAGTCCCTTGGTCCCGATTGTACCCTGACTGCAGTGTTACAAATAGCATCTGAGTCGATGTTGCGTATTTTTCAGGAATTTTTAAGGCTTGTCTCAGGTTTTGTTCTGTGCCTAATCTGTGAAAGGATCTGTGTTGAGCAATCACTAACATCTACCCCAAAGACATGGAGGTTTTTCAGGTTTTTTTCTGTACCTAATCTGTGAAAGGAGGTAACATTGAGCTTTATTCCCTAAGCTAGCCAAACAATATATAATGACTACAGATTGATTACCCATTCGAACATTCGAAATAATTTTTTACAATTATAAGTTTAAAGTGTTTAAGAGCTGTGTTCCTTTGTCCGGTAAAGCAAAAGAATTTTTTTGTTCAAATTGGAAATTTATGTAAACAAGAAATGCAAGATTGAACTCCCATATTTTGTGAAAATTACGGACAAATTCTCTGTAGCATGATGAACAAATAATCATAAAATTTTTGAGTTGAAGTAAATCAGGCACGGTCCGCTTTGCTACGAAATTGAATTAACGAATCCAATTGTGATACTCTATTCTTATGAGCAACATTTTCCTGCAAGGGCATTTGGCATCAATCAAAACAAATGGTAGTTAAAATAAGGTCATGGCTATTAAGTGGGTGGCAGGTTGCCTGGCCAGGTGTATTGTTCATCTTACTTTCCACTAAATCGGAATCACTATTTTAGTACCATGACACTGCATAAAAGCGTTTTCTTCAATTAAAAATTATTGCCATTTTGGGCAATGAATTCGACTTTACTTTAGCGATTAAAAAGTGTTTGGAATCTTTTGAACCTAGATCGGATTCATCTAAATCGGAAGCACTATTTTAGCACAATAGCACCGAATAAAATGATTGCCATTTTGGGCAGTGGATTCGACTTTATTTTAGCGATTTAAGTGATTCAAATCTTCTGAGCCTATCAAATATTGAGTCATAGTTAATTTTTTACCTTTAACCCATTTCGTTCAGAGATTTAATTTTTGCTTTTGAAAAAATTTACTTCTTTAGTGTAGTTTGGTCGCACTGATATCAAAAAATTACTCAGAAAAATTGTACATTCTTTTTTGTTTTTTCCAGAATCCAATGCTCAAATTTCGAAAAGTCAACATTACACATATGTAAAATCAAGCTTGTGTATGCAAACCATGCTTTTTATATTTAGCGCAACGGTTACACATATTGGCAATAATTCCTCATCATTATTTTTTCCATTTGTTATTTTTTAAAATTAATTTAAGTAGTATCCAAAAATATGGGTTTCAGAAATGTACCTTTACCATCGAGGGGGAGGGGGTATTTTTAGGGGGCAGGGGGATATTTTTAGGGTTGAATTTGTTTTAATTACTGATAGATGACTCTTGCTGCCTACACAAACATTTGTTTAAAATTTTACCCTTTTCATATCCTTTTTTTTTTTGAAAGAGTGTTTATACTCTTGGAACAATCGAACAGAAATGGGCTAAAGTAGCATAATTATTATAATTGAGGCAAATCACACGAATCGGCATTAACATTTTTAGCCAATTGCAAGGATCCTAACAGCGGGAGTTCCATAAATTTGAAATTCTGCTCAGAATTAAAAACTTTTAAATGTCAAAGAAAATATTTCTAGCTAACGAATGTATTGCGTTTTTTAAAATGCATACATAAACAACAACCTTTCCTATGCTAAGTTTTACGTGGTTTGGCCAAAGGTCGATTAAAAATATAAGAATAATTACTTGTTTTAAAGTACCAAGCATATCCTAATTAGTGTGGCTAAAGCACACAGGTAGATTTTGGTTTGCCACAGGGACAAACCAAACAAGAAATTAATAGAAAAATCTCAAATTTAATTAGGGTTATTTACTATTACCGGACACCGCTCAAAGTTCCCCAAAAACAATAGTATTTCTATTAAACATTCAAAAAATGTCCACAAGAACATACTCCGATAAAATATTGGAATATTTTTATATAATATAATACAAATGGAGTTTTGAAAGTAAAATAAAAAACTTTTAAATGTCAAAGAAAATATTTCTAGCTAACGAATGTATTGCGTTTTTTAAAATGCATACATAAACAACAACCTTTCCTATGCTAAGTTTTACGTGGTTTGGCCAAAGGTCGATTAAAAATATAAGAATAATTACTTGTTTTAAAGTACCAAGCATATCCTAATTAGTGTGGCTAAAGCACACAGGTAGATTTTGGTTTGCCACAGGGACAAACCAAACAAGAAATTAATAGAAAAATCTCAAATTTAATTAGGGTTATTTACTATTACCGGACACCGCTCAAAGTTCCCCAAAAACAATAGTATTTCTATTAAAACATTCAAAAAATGTCCACAAGAACATACTCCGATAAAATATTGGAATATTTTTATATAATATAATACAAATGGAGTTTTGAAAGTAAAATAAAATTCTGAATAACGCACTATTTCGTATAAAGAAATTTTCGCTGGTGGCTAAACTAAATTTTTAACTAATCATTTAGCTGGTATGTATTTTATGTCCCATTACTTTTTTGTTAGTTTCACACCATTCTCTTTACAACTATTTTTTTCGCCACATTGTGTGTATAGTTTCTTATTCAGTATTTATGTCCTGTTATTTAGTTCCTCTATACATACTTATTTTTTTCATAACGAATAATAGTTTGTTATACAGTGAAGTGCAAATACCATTCTAGCAATTCTTATAAACGTGCTTCTTATATGATATAATTTTGCTATGGAAAATGGCATGGTGCTTTGAAAAAAAATTCTTTCATCCATTTTTTTCTTATATAGAATGTGGTTACATGCTTGGTCTGCTGTTAGGGGTGCAAGTTACCTTCTTCCAAATTGTTATACACTTAGCCATATGGCTAGAGATGGTGTATATCATTTGATACGGTCGAAATAACGGTTTTAGACCCTAGGTCTCGTTGGACCAAATCCATTTCAGGACATTTGGAGCCGATCTAGCGATGTCCATCCGTCCGTCTGTCTGTTCGGCTGGCTAGTGCGCACTATAACTCTCGAAGGGAGCATCCGATTCGGTCCAAACTTGGTACATCGCAATATTTTTGTCAAACTTATATCGATTTCGGAGATGGGCAATATCGGTCCACTCCTTTTGGTACCCTCCCCACAAAAGGTCGAAATTTTCAAAAAATATATTTTCTGCACAAAAACAGGAACGATAATCCGATTTTGCTCCAACTTTACAAATCCTAAGAGTCCGATTATCTTCAAATTACACACAACCCAATATTTATATTAACCCAAGATCTGGTGTTAAGATGGGATACATCGGTCCACTCCTTCTGGTACCTCCTCCACATATGGTCGAAATTTTCAAAAAATATATATTTTCTGCACAGAAAGAGAAACGATAATCCGGTTTTGCCCCAACTTTGGAAATCCCTATATCTGCGTCAGTGCTAGGTCAGGTGCGAAAATGGATAATATCAGTCCACTCTATTATGTTCTCCCACAAAGGGTCAACATTTTTAATAATTATAACTCATATAAAATATGATGTAAGAGTCCAATTGTCTTCAAATTTCACACATCCTAATATTTTTATGAACCCAAGATCTGATATTAAGACGGAATATATTGGTCCACTCCTTCTGGTACCTCCCCCACAAAAGGTCGAAATTTTGAATATCCATTAAGCTTATAAAATGCGAAATTAACATTCGATTATATTTAGACTTGGCACATCTGAACACCGGATCTATTATGAAGACGGTAGAGATCGGACCATTTCTTCTGGTACATCTCCCACAAAGGGTCCAAGTTTTGAATAACCAAAATGTTTATGAAATCCGACATGAGCATCAGGTTCTTTTTATATTTTATACATACAAACATTTTTGCTAACACAAGATATGTTGTGAAGATGGGATAAATCGGTCCTCTCCTTCTGGTATCTCCCCCACAAAGGCTCAAAATTTTGAATTTCCATGAAGTTTATTAAAAGCGAAATCAACATCCGATTCCATTCCAGACTTGGTACATCTCAATATTACTATCAACACAAGATCAGTTATAAAGATGGTAGAGATCAGACCGTTTCTTTTGCTACTTGCCCCATATAGGGTTCAAGATTTTGAAAAATGGATATAAATGTTCGATTTTCTTATAAATTTGGCGATACCAATATTTTTGTCTGTATTAGATGAAGCATGAAAATAATCCAAACCTGGCACTTCGCTTTATTTATATCATATTTATATAGGTTCGATATAAAATGGACATGGAAATATTTGTCCATTCTTTCAAAACCCACTAGGGTTTCAAGAGTTTGAATAATCATAACAGAAGTCAAAATATTTTTAAATAATCGAATATTGGCTAAGGGTATCCATCTGTCGAAAAACTGACCGATACTTTTTTACTCGTTTTTTTTTTTTTTTTAATTTTCGGTTAAGAAATTTTTCAGGTCGTAGATTTAAAAGATCAAGCTAGTCAACAAAGTGGTATTTCTGCAAAGTAATTTGTCAAAAATCTACTTTGAGACCGAAGAGATGTCTAGAGTCAAAATCATACCTAACGCCAGGTATAAAGACACATTTTACATCTCAATATTACTATCAACACAAGATCAGTTATAAAGATGGTAGAGATCAGACCGTTTCTTTTGCTACTTGCCCCATATAGGGTTCAAGATTTTGAAAAATGGATATAAATGTTCGATTTTCTTATAAATTTGGCGATACCAATATTTTTGTCTGTATTAGATGAAGCATGAAAATAATCCAAACCTGGCACTTCGCTTTATTTATATCATATTTATATAGGTTCGATATAAAATGGACATGGAAATATTTGTCCATTCTTTCAAAACCCACTAGGGTTTCAAGAGTTTGAATAATCATAACAGAAGTCAAAATATTTTTAAATAATCGAATATTGGCTAAGGGTATCCATCTGTCGAAAAACTGACCGATACTTTTTTACTCGTTTTTTTTTTTTTTTTTTAATTTTCGGTTAAGAAATTTTTCAGGTCGTAGATTTAAAAGATCAAGCTAGTCAACAAAGTGGTATTTCTGCAAAGTAATTTGTCAAAAATCTACTTTGAGACCGAAGAGATGTCTAGAGTCAAAATCATACCTAACGCCAGGTATAAAGACACATTTTAGCGTTAAAGCCGTATTTTTAAAGTTTACCAAAAATATTTGTATCAATGTTCCCAAGGCAAAACCCGATATGACCCTTTTTCTGTACTAATGATTCTGGACTTTTGGACCTACAAACGAGTATTAAGAAATGCTTCAGGTCGTAGATTTAAATGATCAAGCTAGTCAACAAAGGGGTATTTCTGCAAAGTAAATTGTCAAAAATCTACTTTGAGACCGAAGAGATGTCTAGAGTCAAAATCATACCTAACGCCAGGCTTTTAATATTAAAGACACATTTTAGCGTTAAAGCCGTATTTTTATAGTTTACCAAAAATATTTGTATCAATGTTCCCAAGGCAAAACCCGATATGACCCTTTTTCTGTACTAATGATTCTGGACTTTTGGACCTACAAACAAGTATTATCAGATCCACTTGGAATTTTCCACAACCCAGACTGGCTATTTTACTATGGCGATATAAAGTGAAATTTGATGAAGTTTGTTGTTGTCTTTGACGTCATGATGTTTGCAGGAGATTTTAGTAGAAAATCAAAAAAGTACTCTTGCTCTTCAATACGCCGATACACGTGTCTTTTATTTGTAGCTCTACTTTCATAATCTGATGGACTTCCCTGTAGTTATTAAAAAATATATTATGTTGAGCAGTGTAATGTATGTATATGTTAAAGAAATCAGCATAAAGTTAAAGGTCAGAAGTGCCCCCCTTATGTATATGTAATTTCAACAGAAAGTCGTTCAAAATCTTAAAGAAATATTCGCTGTCGAGTGGAAATGTTTGTATTTTTGACATAACAGGTCCATTGTTCTATATCACCTTCCTAAATATTATCGTAACCTTATTTTATTCTATGAGAAGTGGCTTAAGTTTTAAGTATATTTTTGCGTTTGAGTGAAAATTTTGATATTTCACACAAAGGTTCCTTTAGTCCATTTCATCCGCTAAATATTATCGGATTACCAGCCTATATAGTAACCTTCTTTTATTCTACGGGAAGTAGTGCTAAGTGTAGAATAAATATTTTCGGTTGAGTGGAAATTTTGGTATTATTCACACAAAAGGTTGCATTAGTTCATTTTCTCCACTAAAATTATCTGATTGCCATTCAATATGGTAGGTTTCTGCCTTTTTCCAAACTTTAACGCCATGCTAAGTTTCGTGCCGATTGGTCTATAATGGAAAACATCTATTATTTTATGGGAAGTGACTTTAGGTTTTAAATAAATATTTTCGTTTTCCGATTTTAGTTCAGATTTAAGTTTACTAAAATCGAGCTCGAGGTCTTTGTTGTTTTTTAATAATATTTATTTATTATTTTCGATATTTCGTCCTCCGACGGAAGACATCATCAGGAACAATACTTAAACATATAACAAGAATATAAAATCTCGCCAATTACCAACATCGACCTTGTGTTGCTGTCATCTGTTTCGTCACTATGGTGTTCTCTTCTTATTGCATATTATTTATTATACCCTCCACCATACTATGGAGGGTATATTAACTTTGTCATTCCGTTTGTAACTCCTCGAAATACTCATGTCAGACCCAACAAAGTGTATATATTCTTCATCAGCGTAAAATTCTAAGACGATCTAGCAATATCCGTCTATCTGTCTGTGTGTCCGTCTGTCTGTCTGTTGTAATCACGCTATCTTTCGAACGAATTGAGATAGAAGGCTAGAATTTTGCACACATGTATATTTTGCCATTAGGCAGGTTAAGTTCGTAAATGGGCCATGTAGGTCCACCTTATACATAGCCCCATATAACGGTACCTACCGAAATTCGGTATTTTGATTATTTTAGCGACATTATTCACCGGAATTGTTTCGAATGTGCTATTTGAAGTTCGTAATGGATATTACAGCCTAAAACAGAAAACTCTCTGTTTGGGCCACATCTTCGTATGGCCCCCATATAAAGGTATTTTGATGATTTTAGTGACATTATTCACCGGAATTGTGTCAAATTTGGTATTTGGAGTTCGCAATGAATACTAAATCCTAAGAGAGAAAATTGTTTTTTAGCTTCACGCCTTCGTATAGCCCCATATAACGGTACCTCCCGATAATCGGTATTTTGATGACTGTAGCTACATTATTATTTTTCTAAGTTTCGCATTTGAATATTGTAATGGCTTATGAAAAAAAAAAAAATTACCTATGCAGGTCCATGTCGTCGTATTGACCCTAATTAACGGATTTTATAGGTTTTGAGACTTGCCAAATTCGTTCCAAATGGTGGAGGGTATTCAAAGTTCGGCCCGGTCGAACTTACAACTGTAATATTTAATATTTTTGGCATATTTCATTTTCGATACCATTGCATTTTATTTTGTATATTAAATTCGATTTGTCCATGGTGTCTATTTTTGGTTTTAACTGAGTAAATAGTTTTTGTAAAGTATTAGAGGTTTTTGGTGCAATTGTGTAATTGTTTTCTTCGTATCATTTGAAGTTTTTAAAACGTTCGGAAAGTCCGGGTATATATGTGACGGATTTATAACACTTATTCTGTTTTTATGCAGTTTGTTGATTATTTTTATTATTATTATTATTATGGTATTGTTTTATTAAAATATTTATGGTTTTTAGCGGGAAGCGGTTCTTAGTCAGTATTGATGTTATTTTCTTTATATTTTCTCTATGGAATTCTTTATCGCTAATATTTAACACGCGATTGATGAAATTCGATGCAGTGTTCATTATTATTTTCTTTGGATGTTTAGAATGAAAATTAAATAATCTCCCCGATGCCGTAGGTCTTTGGTACCATTTCGTTCGTATTTTGTTTTCCTTCCTTGTTATTAATATAACTAAGTATGGTAGTCGTGTTTTTTTATTTATTTTTCTATTGTTAACATAATGCGATGATCGTAGCTATTGAATGTCGTCAGTAGGTTGTTAATTGCACTTGATTTAGTTATTCCATAAAGGTCGTCAACGTATTTGGTCAGAAACTTAGGTTTGATATCACAGAATTCCATACATCTATCCAAAAGCTTTTCCATCACAATATCGGCTACTATCGGAGATGCTGCGGATCCCATGGGAAGACCTTTCCTTTGTTGGTAAAAATTATTCTTGTATCTAAAATAGCGGTTATCACAGATGCAAAATTTGAGTACTTTTATGAATAAACTCTTTGAATATTGTAATGGCTTATGAAAAAAATTTCCTATGCAGGTCCATGTCGTCGTATTGACCCTAATATAACGGCTATATTCGGTATTTCTAAGATTTTAACTGATTTTATAGTTTTTGAGAATTGCCAAATTCGTTCCAAATGGCGGAAGGTATTCAAAATTAGGGTCCGGTCGAACTTACAACTGTAATATTTAATATTTTTGGCTTATTTCATTTTCTATACCATTGCATTTTATTTTGTATATTAAAATCGATTTGTCCATGGTGTCTATTTTTGGTTTTAACTGAGTAAATAGTTTTTGTAAAGTTTTAGAGGTTTTTGGTGCAATTGTGTTATTGTTGTCTTCGTATCATTTTAAGTTTTTAAAACGTTCGGAAAGTCAGTTTATATATGTGACTCATTTCACATTTGATGGCTCATTTTCACTTGTTTCTGTTGTTCCTGTAAAGCTTTGAATTTCTTTTTGTGTTTTTCTTTTATGTCTCTCAACATATTTTTGATAGCTCATTTTCACATTCAAAGAACATGTTTCCATCTTTTTCCGACAAAATTTGTTTCATAGACTCCGTTGTTGTTTCTATTTTATTGTTATTTATTTTCTTCAATTCGTGTTTTTGTTTAATGAGTAAGTTTAAGATCTTTTTATGAAAATTCCCCATGTAAACCTTTAATCTATTTTGTATTTGTTCTGGTACTTCCTCGTTTGTGTCAAATATTTTGCTTATATTTTTGGTCGCGTTTTTTTATTATTATTATTATATTAATAAAACAATACTATAATAATAATAAAAATCAACAAACTGCAGAGAAACAGAATAAGTGTTATAAATCGGTCACCAGAATTAGAGAGCGTGAGTACTACAGTGCGAGAGCAACTACCATAAGCGACTTATGTTGGGAGCTCTACACATAATGAATACTCCAACATCACAACGAATAAACTACAAAACAGATACGGAGAATCTGGCACACAGCTACAGACATCTTATAAGAAAAACATGTTAAAAAGCAGTAAGTTCGGTTGGGCCAAACTTTGAATACCCTCCACCATCTGGAACAAATTTGGACATTTTCAAAAAATAAAATGTTTAAAAAACTTTGTTAAAATTTTTACCATAAGCGACTTATGTTGGGAGCTCTTCACATAATGAATACCCCAACATCACAACGAATAAACTACAAAACAGATACGGAGAATCTGGCACACAGCTACAGACATCTTATAAGAAAAACATGTTAAAAAGCAGTAAGTTCGGCCGGGCCAAACTTTGAATACCCTCCACCACCTGGAACAAATTTGGACATTTTCAAAAAATAAAATCTTTAAAAAACGTTGTTAAAATTTTGACTTCAAATGCGACATCTCAAATAATTTCGGTGGGTATTAGAGGGCTGCAATTAGTATGATTGAGTAGGCTTGATCACACACAGTGGAAATACAATCAAACTCAATCAGTCGGTCAGATGTAACATATTCATTCGAGTTGCTCAAGTCATACGATAAAGTTGTGATCAAACATAAATTGATTGAAGTTTTGTGTTCACAATCAAACGGCTCACATGAGTTATTTGTTTACGAACTTATGTTGAATTGTTCATAACGGGTCGATCATGTATGATGAGTCTGATCGGTTTTATTTATCCTAGTTAAGTGAGTGATTTGATTTGATTAAAACACAAATGTTCGAATCTGAGCGAAATCATGATTATAATTTTACTAAGGATTTCATAACTAAACGCTGTTCCCATTAAAGAAATTGGTGCAAATTATATTTAATAAACATACAATTTTTTCTTTTTTTTTGGGGTTTTTTGTACGTTACACTTCAGCAACTTAATAAAAAAAAAACAAAACAAAATTAATATTTTTAATAAAAAAACACATCATTGGTATTTAGTAAACTAAAAATGTTTAAATATTTTTTTTGTTACAATATTGGTCAAGATTTTTCACAAACTTCGACCTTTTCTTTTACCTACACGTGTGTAGTTTCTACTTGCAACAATTTCGGTCACACTACCACAATATTCTTCCATTTCAAATATTAAAAAAGTCAAAATAAACTGCCCCAACTTGATTGAATGGTTGAATAAACAATGACGCTAAACGAACTCGATTCAAAGAAGACAATCACGGTCGTGATTGCTCATTTATATTCATGTGTTCGATCAACTCATGTTGCTGAACACATAAAACCGTATCGAACACTCATGTTTGATTGTGAGCGAAGTGATTCAAACTGAGCGTTCGATTCGATCCGAAGCGAAGCGAAAACGGCCATTTCATACAGATCAAACTAAACGACAGCATCAACAAAAATTTGTAAGAAACCGAGTGTGCTTGAATTTTTGCATACTCGTTGCAGCCCTCTGGTGGGTATGTACCTAAAATCGTCAAAATACCGAATATAGGGAGGTACTGATGTATGGGGCCTATACAAAGACCTGGACCTGCACAGACAATTTTCTGTCATAGGCTGTAGTCCACTACGAACTTCAAATACCAAGTTTAAAACAATTCCGATTAATAATGTCGCTAAAATCACCAAAATATTGAATATAGGGAGGTACCGTTATAGGGGGGCTATACGAAGACGAGGATCTGCACAGACAATTATCTATCTTAGGCTGTAGTATCCATTTCGAACTTCAAATACCAAATTTAAAACAATTCCGTTAAATAATGCCGCTAAAATCATCAAAATACCGAATATCGGGAGGTACCGTTATATGGGGGCTATATGAAAACGTGGACCTACACTTCATGTGTTCGATCAACTCATGTTGCTGAACACATAAAACCGTATCGAACACTCATGTTTGATTGTGAGCGAAGTGATTCAAACTGAGCGTTCGATTCGATCCGAAGCGAAGCGAAAACGGCCATTTCATACAGATCAAACTAAACGACAGCATCAACAAAAATTTGTAAGAAACCGAGTGTGCTTGAATTTTTGCATACTCGTTGCAGCCCTCTGGTGGGTATGTACCTAAAATCGTCAAAATACCGAATATAGGGAGGTACTGATGTATGGGGCCTATACAAAGACCTGGACCTGCACAGACAATTTTCTGTCATAGGCTGTAGTCCACTACGAACTTCAAATACCAAGTTTAAAACAATTCCGATTAATAATGTCGCTAAAATCACCAAAATATTGAATATAGGGAGGTACCGTTATAGGGGGGCTATACGAAGACGAGGATCTGCACAGACAATTATCTATCTTAGGCTGTAGTATCCATTTCGAACTTCAAATACCAAATTTAAAACAATTCCGTTAAATAATGCCGCTAAAATCATCAAAATACCGAATATCGGGAGGTACCGTTATATGGGGGCTATATGAAAACGTGGACCTACACTTTCCCATTTACGAAATTAACCTGCCTACTGGAAAAACAAACTTGTGTGCAAAATTCTAGCCTTCTATATTAATTAGTTCGAAATATAGAGTGATTAAAGCAGACGGATAGACAGACAGACGGACATCGCTAAATCGACTTAGAATTTTACGCTGATGAAGAATATATACACTTTGTTGGGTCTGACATGAGTATTTCGAGGAGTTACAAACGGAATGACAAAGTTAATATACCCTCCATAGTATGGTGGAGGGTATAATAAATAAAATGCAATAAGAAGAGAACACCATAGTGACAAAACAGATGACAGCAACACAAGGTCGATGTTGGTAATTGGCGAGATTTTATATTCTTGTTATATGTTTAAGTATTGTTCCTGATGATGTCGTCCGTCGGAGGACGAAATATCGAAAATAATAAATAAATATTATTAAAAAACAACAAAGACCTCGAGCTCAATTTTAGTAAACTTAAATCTGAAACAAAACAAATATTTTCCATTAGAGGAAATGTATTATTCACCAACTCTAACGCCATGCAAAGTTTCGCTCCGGTTGGTCTATAATAGTAACCTTCTATTATTCTACGGAAAGTGGTGCTAGGTTTAAAATATTTGGGGTTGAGTGGAAAAGTTTGGTATTATTCACACAAAGATTCTAATAGTTCATTTCATACACTAAATATTATCCGATTGCCAATTAAATATAATAGTTTTCTGCCTTTTTCCAAACTCTAACGCCACAAAAAGGTTCGCGCCGATTGGTCTATAATGGTTAACTTCTATTATTCTACGGGAAGTGGCTTTAGGTTTTAAATAAATATTTTCGGTTGAGTGGAAGTTTTGGTATTATTCTCTCAAAGAGTCCATTTTATCAGCTAAATATTATTTGGTAACAACGCAATATGTTTATGTTAACATATGTTCATAAAAAATGCATATATCATAGGAAAAGACGTGGTTTAATATGTTTGGGACTCCACTTTGCACACGGCTTTACAAAACATTTTTAATTAAGAATTTTAAAAATAGTTTGTGGAAATAATGCCGGATTTTTGGTATATAAATAATGTTATATGAAACAACTATAAAAACAGACAATGTAGTCATAAAAAGAGCCAAACAACATTTGGCAATTTATTTATTGTATGTACTGAGTTCAAAGAAGCCAATAGGCACCTTATCAATCTATTCATTATAATTATAACTTGTTCGCTGCCATTAAAACTCTCTCCATTATCAAAGAAGGACATGATATAGATAATACCATAAGTGCAAAGATGATATTGTCGTAAAATAAAATAATAGATAAACTTGAATATGGACTGTAAATTGAAGGGAAAACAAAATGATACATATCCCGTATGAAACAAATACGCGTGTAAGACATATAATCATTTTAAAAATGTTTTGTTACGTTTCTATTATCGTGAAAAAGTACAATTTATATCCATGTTACCAGGTTCTATGAAAATAAAACGATTCTCATTCGTTATATGTTTAGTTAATAGTAATACACAATTTGTAAAAATATTAAAATGACGCATTATAAATTGTCCTATATATGCATTAGATAAAAGATCATCATGAGAATGTATATAAGTATTGAAACCTATTCATTTGTGTTAGACTCGGAAGTTCTACAAAATAAATAAAATAGATTCAAAAGCACACACCAGTCTCAGTATTAATTATTAACTCCTGATTTGAATTTGCAAAATACATTTAACTCCATTTCCAACAGTGACACTTTCTGTTCATCCTAGTGTGGTAAAAAAAGTTATATTTCATCTCTACAAAGCATCAGAACCGTATTCTATTTGATATGAAATTATCAAAATTTTAGTAAATCTTTGTGTATTAAAATTAAAATGTGAGAATGGGCAGGATGTGTTAAATGTGATTACCAGATGTTTGATTAAATTCATGACAGATGAAATGACGTGTGAACATCGTCCATTACATTTAATGAAAAGTATATGTGTTATACAATAACCAAAAATAACAATATTCCCACTGTTTTAAGAGTTTTTATATATTTATATTTAATTTATTTACTCCATTTGAGTATGTCCATTTATGCATAGTTACATGTTATATTTTATATTTTTAAGCTTAACTTCTAGTGTGTTGGCTATTTGCGTTTAATAATCTCCATAAATAATAAACATGGAGACTTGAATTTTAATACATTAATTTGCATGAAGAAAAACCATTAGTTTTTATATTTAAAGTCTCCTAATTGTATAAGTAATTTTATAAATATATATCAACATATCATACATAGACACTTGAAAATAAGACTAATAAATTTTTACACGTATTTTAGTGCATGGTTATCAATATAACATTTAATTCACTATTTTTTAGCAGTGTAACAGTACGTAATAAAATTGGTAAAGGAACAACTTTGAATTTTGGACTAGATATACAATTTTGATTCGCCACAATATTTTTACTTTAGCATGTGTTTTTTATAAAGAATTTCTTTTCATCAATTTTTCCTCTATTCTTAACTGACAAAAAGATTAACCGCTCTCAAATTTCATATGCAAAAAGAAAAAAAAAAAGAAAATCGTCCAGAAAATCGTTAATAATCCCATGAAATACTATTTGTCATATATATTTTTTTATTTTTAATTCCATCTGGAGATGCGAAGAACAAAACTGTTAATTGAAGACTATTTGCTAAATAATAATGCCGATGAAATTGTAGAAGTCGCATATTTGCACAAGAAGTGTATTGTCAATTGACTAGTCTGATTCATAGATTTTAGTTCTTTTGTGTTATTTGCAAAACCGATCGCTTTGTACAGAAAGGAATGATGTGAACCAAACAGGTTGTGTGATTAGAACATATGGAGAGGAAAGCTCTCATAATATATTGTTTATTAATAGTTTTTAGAATAGAACTAAGTTGTGCTATGATATGATTATAATAAATAACTGTCTTTAATTAAATTTAGAGTAATAAAAATTTCGCATACGTGCACTCTTTTTGTTCGTTTTTCTTATAGTAAACTATGCTACTAAACGTGTATTAATGTGTTTTGTTATAAAGTGTTAGGAGATTAGACCACCACAACCGACGTATGAGAAATGATGTAAAGCATTTTTAACCGAATTACGATGATAACAAAATTCATACAACACTTATTACAAAAATTCACTGAAGACCAACATCGCTACGTCACTTCTGTTGATTGAAAACTATTGTAATTTGTTTAAAGGAGAGCTTAAAATCTTTACCAAAAACCCGAAGCACTGAGGAATTGTGATATATATTTGAATTTACTCGATTCTGTCTTTATCTTTTGAGGCAACATAAAGGGGAGAGTAAGAAGAAAGGTAACAAAAGAAACAATTAATAACTTCCATGTTAGTTAAAATGAGAATCAGAGCTTTTTACATGTAGATCTGATATGGAATGGAGAAAGATGCATTAAACAGTTACTAATGACCACAATTTGTAGCATTAAATCACAATATTAGCTTTGAATACTACAATTAGTGAACGTTGAATCTTTCTATTTTACTCTTCAGGACGAGGGAAAATGTTTTTCTACATAATGAATTAACACTGAGAAAAGTAAGATAAGTAAGTTCATGATTTACCTCCAGTTTTACGTAGGGATGCCGTCTTCTCCTTCAAACCAGGAGGCAAACTGAAGGGTGCTGATCCAAAAGGATCTTCCTGTTGTGTAGATCCAACTGTAGTTGTTGAACTGGAAACAGTAGCTGGGGGAACAGTAGAATTAGATCCAGTGCCAACCACATTTGTCTCTGTAGGTGTTAAAGTGGAAGTAGTCGAGGCAGACTTTGTGTTAATACCTAATAAAATGTAAACAATTAACATAAACATAAATTTGTGAATACTGGTTTCTTCAGGAATTCATACTTCCTTGACTTCCTCTTTGGCGTATTTTATCGAATTCAGCTTCAAATATATTATCTTCGGTCATTTGACTAAATGGTTGTTCTTCAAATGGATTCCAGACGTCAACTCGAGCTGCTATGGTGTCTCGCATTGTGGAACGGCTTATTTGCTGTGTTTGAGAAGTACTTGTTAGTTCTGAATTAGAAATAGATGATTGTGGTGGAGGCACAAATAATCCTGGATTTGAACCGCCATAATTGTTTGCTGGAACTGAAGCTTCAGTCATATTGCCACTGCGACTCTTGACAGATTGATCATATGGCGCAAGAAACTGCGAAGTTTCATTCGCAAACGTTCTATAATTTAATTACAAATATATAAAAAAATGCACAAGAGAAAATTAATATGTATACATTTTATTTACATTGAAACTTCCAAATATGAACAGTCACATTTACATTTATATACACTAGTGCCAAAACTAAAGCAACTGAAATTGCAAAGAGAATGAATGCCTTGAAACTTTTTTTAAAAAATTAAGGAAATTAGAATGTTGGCTAGTTTTAAATTAGGCACTTTTTTACTTTTTAAAAACTTAAAACAAAAAACCAGAATTCAATTTTATATAAAAAATAATGTATGATAAAGTGAATTAACCCGATTTTGGCTTGGACAAAACAAAAGCAAACTCTGTTGTACATTCATATGATCGCTGCAATTTCAGTTGTTTTTACCGTTATATTTATCGCTTTTTGCTTTCTTCAACAATTTCGCATGTCATAAATCATTTTTGAGAAGTTTTTTAAAACAACACGTATTTTTTTTTCGTTTTTTAAGTTCTGCCCAAAAAAGTTTAAAAACGGCTAAAAGCAATTACAGTACATTAATTAAACAGTAAGTTATCAATGACTATGAAAACAAGCTACCACAGAAAATAATTTCCGAGAAATATTTCATAAATATTTCTGTGATTTCTCGTATACTATGTCGGTTTTATGAAACTGGATCAGTAATAACAGTCTATAACGGGAGAAGGTCATGAAAAACTTCAGCCCGTAATGATCAACAAATTATGAAAGCAAAAAAAAAAAAAAAAAAACAACCATTTAAGAGTTCAACTGAATTGGTGAGAGAGCTATCATTGGATATAAGCTTGAGATCAGTGCGTAGAGAGGTAGTGAGAACTGGTCTGAACATGAAAATTTTTTTAATAACGTTCTTCCCTTTCGCTGAGGAAAATATTCGGCTTATTTGGGTATTTCAGCATGACAATGATCCCAAACATGCATCAAAACTTGCCAATTGGTTGCGGGGGTCGAAAATAGGTGTTTTGTCACGGCCGGTACAATCACCTGACTTAAACCCCATAGAAAACCTTTAATGTACCGTAGACAGAAAGATCAAGCGGGATTTGGAAACAAATTAACCAAAGAATTCAGGATGCCTGGGATAGCATACCCATGGATCAAATTGAGCGTGTAATAGATTCAATGCCTCGTAAGTGTTCAGCTGCTATCAAAAATAATAGTTAAGCTATCGACTACTACCAAAATTCAATAATTTTAAAATAAAAAAGTTGCTTTAGTTTTGACCAAAAAAATATTGGGTCATTCTAGTTTTCCACATATTATTTTTCATTCAAAATTATTTTTGTATTTTTATTTCTAGTTTTTTTAAAGTGAATAAAGTATCTCATTTAAAACTGGAAAAGTAACTACGATTTGTTTATTTTTGTAAAAGTTACACGTCATTTATTGTCTTTGCGATTTTAGTTGCTTTAGTTTTGGCCACCAGTGTATGTAGCCCTAAGATCACAAGTCAGCTAGGAAATTCTGGTGGTATTAAGTCGATTTAATTTAAAAATAATTGTTTTTATACGTAAAATTGACTAAAAACAGAGTTCGGATTTAATAAATGTCGGTTTTGAGGAGGAACTATCATTTTAACTAACAAACATTTTCTTTTGTGTTTCGATATTTCTGTACAATATT
Source organism: Musca domestica (assembly GCF_030504385.1). Lineage (NCBI taxonomy): Eukaryota > Metazoa > Arthropoda > Insecta > Diptera > Muscidae > Musca > Musca domestica. The sequence goes on along the minus strand of NW_026712245.1, from coordinate 14,509,463 downwards.
AGCACATGTTGAAGCGCATGTTTGGGGTGTTGTAACGTACAAATTGTTGTATTCCAACACAATCTGTGTAAAAAATTGATGAAATTAAATCGAGGGATTTATTTATCGAAAAAAATAAAGGAAAATGTTTTGAAGCAATCAAGTTGTTCTATGATTTTCTTTTTTCAATTATTGGAATCCATGGGAATAGATGGCATACCTGTTCACCATTTTTATATGCATACCAGAAACAGAAATGTCCTTGTTGATGCATTCGCTCTATTGGCTACAATTATGGGCCAATTGCATGGGGCAAGAGTTTAGAACAGGGTCCACCTTTTGGATGTTTATGGGATATTAATTAAAGGACAAAATAGGCTACCATTCAAACGCAAATATTTCTGACGCTGAAAGTCACTTTCTATTAAAAACACAATGAATAGAAATAAGCGTACGAAAAAAGAAAGGAAATGGTTGCAGTTGTTTCGTTCTGTATTTTCTCGAAGTAGGAATTAAAACCAATATTAAGATAACGGGACTTGTTTTTATTTCGTACTGTTTTTGTAGATGAGTCGAAACAAAAACAAAACAGAAATTTACTCTGCTGTATGACGCAATGCATTGCAGATACTGAAAGCGGATGCCCATCAAAAGTGCTCTTTATGACATTTTAAGAGGATATTTTTGTAGCATATCAATTAATTTGGAATCCATGTGAATAGCGTACGAAAAGAGAACTATAGGAAACGGTTGCAGTCGTTTCGTTCTGTATTCTCTCGAAGTACGACGCAACATTGGAAATGAAACAGTACAATACTCAATGCAAACGTTTCCGTGTATATTAACTCAATACAAAACAAGTAAAAAAAACATTAAGTTTGGCCCAGCCAAACTTTTAATACAATTCACCTTAGAGTAAAGGAAACATTAGAACCCATTGTGTCCCACAAATATCAATTTTTAGACATATTCGAGGGAAAATGTCGCAAAATCATCAAAATATTGAATATCGGGAGGTACCGCTATATGGGACAAACAAAACCGTGAACCTATACATACAATATTTCGGCAACGGAGCTAGAACCCATTAGGACACAAAAATACCAATTTTTAGACAAGTCCGCGAAGAAATGTAGCAAAAATCATCAAAATACCGAATACCTGGAGGTGCCGTTATATGGGAGCTATACTAAAACGTGGACCTATACATACAATGTTTCGCCACCGCAGCCAGAACCCATTATGACCAACAAATACCAATTTTAAGACAAATTCGTGAAAAAATGTGACAAAAACCATCAAAATACCACATATCGGGAGGTACCATTATATGGGGGCTATACCAAATCTTGGACCTATACATGCAATGTTTTGCCACCGGAGCTAGAACCCATTATGATCAACAAATACCAATTTTTAGATAAATCCATGAAAAAAATGTGACAAAAATCATCAAAATACCGAATATCTGGAGGTACCGTTATATGGGAGCTATACCAAAACGTGGACCTTTACATACAATGTTTCGCCACCGCAGCCAGAACCCATTATAACCAACAAATACCAAAATCGTGGACCTTTACATGCAATGTTTTGCCACCGGAGCTAGAACCCGTTATGACCAACAAATACCAATTTTTAGACAAATCCGTGAAAAAATGTGACAAAAATCATCAAAATACCGAATATCTGGAGGTACCGTTACATGGGAGCTATACCAAATCATACCTTTCCAAGGTGGAGGGTATAAAAATGGAAAAAAATGTTTCAGTTAAATTGATGACTTTTTATTTATTTATTATGTCTATTATAGAATGGAAAACGGTAGAAAAAAAAACAAATTTTGAATAAGCCCCAGATGCGGTATAATTCTCTATTTAAGTTATAGGGAGAAAAAGCTCGTCATGTTATGCCTTCTTTGATCAGACGCATTCAACAAAAATCTCAATGTCTTGTCATGTCGTTCAGACCCAATAGTGTGTCATACAAATTCGTTGCAGCCCCCGCTACCTTTAATGTGTATTAACAGATACTGGAGATGTAGCAGAGAACGCAAATATAGCGCAAATGCACGAAAAGTTGAATTGCCTCGTGGCTTTGTTCAAAGGCCACTATAATCTCTTTGCATTACTGTGTGAAATTTCAAGAATGAAATGCTCCGTACACAAATTGGAAAAACAGGATATATGTTCTTTCAGAATTATTTGTAAGTATTACAATTATATATGCCTATATCTTGAGGGATACGTTCAGTCTCTTCTAAGATGCTTCATCTACACCAACTTTACCGTAAATTATAGTGTATAGTGTTTTGATGATTTTAGCTACATTATTCACCAGAATTGTTTGATATTTGGTATTTGAAGTTCGTAATGGATACCACAGCCTATGGCAGAAAATTGTCTGTGCAGGTCTACGTCTTTGTATAGCCCCCATATAACGGTACCTCCCAATATTCGGTATTTTGATGATTTTAGCGTCATTATTCACCGGAATTGTTTCAAATTACGTATTTAGAGTCCGTAATAGGAACTACAGTCTATGACAGAAAATTGTCCATGCAGTCCCAGTCCCCATATATCAGTACCTCCCTATATTCGGTATTTTGACGAGTTTAGGTATAATACCCACCGAAATTGTTTGAGATGTCGTATTTGAAGTTCGTTATGAATGCTACAGCCTGTGACAGAAAATTGTCTATGCTGGTTCAGATCTATGGACAGCTCCGATATAGCGGTTCCTCCCTATATACGATATTTTGATGTTTTTAGCTACATTATTCACCGTTTATTTCAAGTTTTAAATTTGAATAAGGTAATGGCTTATGACAAACTTATTCGGTAAGAAAGTAGCATTCTTTCATTCCAAAAGTAGTGTGTGATGCTACATGCAGGGATCTTGAGGGTTGTTATTGATATATGTATAGATCGATTCAAAATTTTCATTGCAGATACTGAAAGCGGAAGCCCATCTAAAGTGCTCTTTACGACATTTTTAAGACGATATTTTTGTAGCATATCATTCAATTAATTGGGAATCCATGGGAATAGATGACATACCTGTTCACCATTTATATATGCATACCAGAAACAGAATTGTCCTTGTTTTTGCATTCGCTCCATTGGCTGCAATTATGCGTCAATTGCATGGGGTAAGAGTATAGAACACGGTCCACCTTTTGGATGCCTTTGGGATATTAATTAAAGGGCAAAATATAATACCATTCAATGCATGTATTTGCAACAAAAAAAATGCTCATAAATGTCAAGTGGAATGACGGGGAACATTCAAAATGGACTTTACCTCACAATATTCATTATTAAAGATTTTCTTTTATTCTGCAGCAACAATATGGGTAAAAACCCAACTACATAACATTAACTTGCAAGTGGATAAAAACTACATTACAGTGTAAAACAAGTTAAAAAGCAGTAAGTTCGGCCGGGCCGAACTTTGAATACCATACACCATTTGGAACGAATTTGGCAATTCTCAAAAACAATAAAATCCGTTAAAAATTCTGTTAAAATCTTAAAAATGCCGAATGTAGCTGTTATATTAGGGTTTATACAACGATATGAACCTGCGTAGATAACATTTGTTATAAGTCATTACAATATTAAGATCCCTGCATGTAGCATCACACATTATTTTTAGAATGAAAAAAATACACTTTCTTATCGATTAAGTTTTAATCACTCTTTCCGCAAAAAACGGAAGGAGCAAGAGTTTCTTTATTGAAGTGGAAATGATCAACAAAAAACGAAAATGTAAAATGAAAACAGCTAAGTATATATATATGGAATGGAAAAAACTAACAATCGAATGACAGGTTGGGGCACACAACTTTTTGAAAAGTTCTACAATAGAGTTATTAATTTTTTATTTATAATTGATATATAGTAATGCGACAAAACTTTCCTACCAATATGTGCATCGCAGATAAATGTATACGATTTGCCGATTTCCCACATTAGCAAAAAATAAAATATATATACTTCCAATATGTATAAGTTTATTAAGCGATAAAAAGAATATTCTTTTACTATTTACTATGAAAAGGAGAAAATGGGACATCTTTTGTTGGCAGAATGCAATCTTTGTCGAATTCTGCTAAACTGTCCATTTATGTTTGTAATGAAATTACATTGCTGGTCACATTTATTGTCCGATTAAAACAAAACGAATAGTTTATTGTTTGGGCCAAACACGGTTCAATTTTAGAATGGTAGATAGATAGAATTGGCATATAATTCAGTCGATAGGTAAGTTTATGAAAATTGGTTAAAATCTGGTGAAATATAGCTATAATTTCCCTATATATGTCCAAATTGACATTACGTGCCTAAAAATTGAAAAATTCAGTGATGTTTGGTTCAAGATATATGCAGCTTAGAAATGCCCATGGTACTATTAGAAGGCCTTCAGATTCCGATCTGTTTACAGAATTTTTTTTAATTTTACGCGGATTTCTGAGTCAATTGAATGACATTTGTAAGTTTTGAATCTAGAAAACATGTTTTTCAAAAATTGCGCACAAAAAATCGAGATGAAATAGCTGCAATCCTATAATTGTCACCGATATTTCTCGGTTACAAAAAATTAGTTAGAGAATCCCACTACAGATTGGGATATATCTTCGATATAGATTTTCATCTAGTATGACACATTTGTCCAATTAAGTTTTTTCATCCAACAGGTCACATACAACATAAATTTATGTAGGTCAAGTTTAGTGGAAATCGATTAAAATATAGTCTTCGTAGGTAAGTATCAACCGATTTTATATTTTCTCCGCTTTAAAACCTCAATACGCAATGAATACTTGAATTGCCAATACGAACGTTTATTTGCTTCAGGTGACTCTACAAAATATTCACAGTGGCTTTGGGTATCATAAAGTCTGCACCGCCCGACCTGTGTCTTATCTTACAGGTTTTTGTTTGGTTATTAAGCTATGCAGTGTGTCTTAAAAACGATAATTGAAAAGTAACAAAAAAAATAAATAAATAAATAACACATTTGCCATCTATTTTTTACACAAATATTCTTTTAAAAACCTCTAACTGAATCGTGCTTTGTCAATAAATTTCTTTAAAATCTTTACATCGATTGCGTTTAAATACAACAGTTTGCGGATAGGGTATTTGTCGTAAATAACATACATATTTAAAACAGTGTTCACATGAAGTTTTGAACTCTATATCGTATCTTCAGTTGTTTACCAGGGGGTAAGGCAGAGAATACCTAGGTTTCGGAGAGAACCACAAATCCTCATCAGTTCCCTTGTTTTTTGTCTGGGATATTCTTCCCAGGAATTATTTTAAAATTAACTCCTATGACAAAAAAAAATTACCCAAGTGACGAGATCGTATGCTCAATGGAAGAGGAACCAAAACATAGGTGTTCCCTGCCTTTCCCCCTGGTAAACATTACCATCGTTATCCACTATAAAAAAACGTTGGTTGTCTAAAAACAACAATAATGGGATTAAGACAGATCCTTTTGCAACAACAAAATACTATGGTATCCCGAACAAACATGCCAACACAGTTCTATCCCCAAGGTATTAGGGGTCACATTCGATAGCCTCTTTAAGTCGTCCGCGCATACCACTGCTATCTGCGACAAGATTAGAAGTAGGAACAAGGTCCTCAAGTCTCTGGCCGGCAGTACTTGGGGAGCTGATGAGGAAACCTTGTTGACCTCTTACAACGCGATAGGCCGGTCTGTGGTAAACTATGCGGCTACGGTGTGGTCCGCCAACGTCAGTGCTACGCAGTGGAAAAATGTTCAGTCCTGCCAGAATGCCGCCCTTAGAACCGCAACAGGGTGCCTTCTCATGACACCTGTCGATCACCTACATGAGGAGGCGAAGACAACAACAACACAGTTCTATCAATCCCACGGCAGCGGGTTCTACGATACCGGATTGACCCGAAACAACAAGATTCCGTGTCGGCCAGCGGCTGCCAACCCAGTATGTATATGTTTGTGTTTGTTTATTTTTCTGCATTGGGAGCAGCATATCCCGGAATGCTTGCTCCGGATTTTATTGGTCCGTACCGGGATTGAGGAAAACCCCGGACCTTGGTTCTGCTCGGTTTGTCAGAATGTTATCCACCACAGATCTGTCTCGGTGCGATGTATTGGATGCAGAGAATGGGTGCACTTCAAGAACTGTTCCGGACTAAGGCGTTAGCGAGACTACAGCGAAAGGGATTATGTTGCGACTTGCTGCAGTAACGTAGTCCCCAGCGAGTCCACTTCTTCGTGCATCCGGATTGTGCATAATTCTTGCAATTCAATTGCAACGGACTTCGAGGCAAAATGGATGAGATAGTGGAATTTATGAGTCGGAGGAATATTAAGATCGCAGCGGTGCAGGAAACCAAGCTGAGTGAAAATTGCAGCCTACAACGTTGTTATGGTTACAACGTACTAAGGAAGGATCGCACCAGAAGTGGAGGTGGGGGATTAGCGTTCCTTTTACACCATTCTGTTCAGTACAGACCTATCACGCTTGAGCTAGTCTCTAGTGACCCATACATGGAATGTATGGGAGTAGCAGTCAAGTGTGGAACTGCCGAGGTAGAGGTGCTTAATGTGTATATCCCGCCGATTAATAGCTGTAAACCGCGTTATTTGCCTGATATTAGCCCATTATTGGTAGGCAATAACCGTCTGGTACTAGTGGATTTTAATGCCCACCATGAGTTGTGGCATTCCGTCCTAGGTAATGACCAAAGGGAATCAGCGTTGGCAGAGCAGATTGACTGCTCCACATTCTGCACGGTTAACGAGGATGCCCCCACCCGAATAAGAGGAGAGTGTCACAGTTCGCCAGACTTAACCATAGTGTCACCCGGTCTGATAAATGACGTGACTTGGCAACCCGTCATTTCTCTTGGCTCAGACCATCTCCCGATAATCGTCTCCATAAGCAGGTCGCCCGATTTCATAACCTCTGAACGCCGCACTTTCCTTAACCATGGGAAAGCTCACTGGCCAGAATTCAGAGAATTCACCAACCGCCACTTCAGAGAACTGCCCAACCCTTCTGATGTTCGGGTAGCAGAAAGGATTTTCCGAAACATCATCAGAGCTTCAGCCGCTCGCTATATACCTGCTGGTCGAATACCCGAGATAAGACCAAACTTCCCAGCAGAGGCAGCGGGATTAGCAAACGAGCGTGATGATCTCCGTCGTACCAACCCTACTGATCCTAGAATCAGTGATTTGACAGTGGAAGTCAACCGGTTGGTACAGGAGCATAAGAGGAAAAAGTGGCTAGACCATCTGAAGTGCTGCAACATTGGAACCGATATGAGTAAGCTGTGGGTAACGGATAAGTCGCTCTCGAACCCTGGAAAAAAGGATGATAGGACCTCAGTCACTTTTAACGACGTAACGTAACGCTAAGTCATCCAAAGCGTTGGGCCCGGACGGAATCTCAATGGTAAGTTGAAGCAGCTGGATACGCCGGGAGTCGAGTACTTAACGAAAGTTCTCAATTTGTCGCTAGCCACTCACATAGTGCCCGAAACCTGGAAAACCGCTACTGAAGCCAGACAAGGATGCCAGAAAAGGCGAATCGAACAGGCCGATTTCGCTTTTGTCGCCAGTAGCAAAGACTCTTGAGGCTTTACTCCTCCCCAGCATTAGAGGAAGCTATACAGTTGCCAACCACCAGCACGGATTCCGTCCACAACATAGTACCACAACAGCATTACACGCCATTTCCACACATATTAGTAGAGGACTGAACCAGAACAGGCCGTGTGACAGAACAGTGTTGGTAGCCCTTGACCTATCAAAGGCATTTGATACGGTCAATCATGCCACACTGTTTGAGGACGTACAGAGAACTACCCTCCGGCCAAGTTTGAAACGTTGGATAATCAACTATATGTGTGGACGCCAGTCGTACGTGGAATTCCGGAACAAGAAGTCCAAATCACGTAGAGTGAAACAAGGAGTTCCCCAAGGTGGGGTGATATCTCCGGAACTGTTTAACCTCTACCTTTCCGGAATTCCTCGCCCTCCAGACGGCATTGAGATCGTAACGTATGCGGATGATTGTACGATCATGGCGTCGGGTCCAGTGGTCGATGACATATGCGAAAGGTGAACCCCTATCTCGCGGAGCTTGCCGCATACTTCCACGCGAGTAATATGAAAATATCCGCCAAGAAGTCAACGGCTACACTCTTTACCACATGGTCTGCGGAGATGAGAACACAGCTGAATGTTCAGGTCGAGGGGAATCTAATACCGACCACGAACTACCCCAAGATTCTTGGGGTAACGTTCGATAGCATGTTCAAGTCGTCCGTGCAAGCTACAGCTATCTGCGACAAGATGAAAAGTAGGAACAAGGTCCTCAAGGCGCTAGCCGGCAGCTCTTGGGGTGCGGACAAAGAAACCTTGTTGACCTCTTATAACGCGATAGGTCGGTCTGTGGTCAGCTATGCGGCTCCAGTGTGGTCTGCGAATACTAGTGCTACGCAGTGGAAGCATATCCAGACCTGCCAGAACGCTGCCCTGAGAACTGCGACAGGGTGCCTCCTTATGACACCAGTGGAACATCTACATGAGGAGGCGAAAGTCCTTCCCTTACGTCAGCATAATCATATGCTTTCGTTGCAGCACCTGCTTGGGTGTTACCGTGAGAGTCATCCCAACACTCTCCCCCACCCAGGCGTGTCAGGAAGGACATACATGATCTAGAGAGGGAGGTCCAGCGTTACAAGAAAGAACCTCTAGATCAAGAAGCCTATCAGGCAGGTCCTTCCCTTACGTCAGCATAATCATATGCTTTCGTTGCAGCACCTGCTTGGGTGTTACCGTGAGAGTCATCCCAACACTCTCCCCCACCCAGGCGTGTCAGGAAGGACATACATGATCTAGAGTGGGAGGTCCAGCGCTACAAGAAAGAACCTCTAGATCAAGAAGCCTATCAGGCAGGTCCTTCCCTTACGTCAGCATAATCATATGCTTTCGTTGCAGCACCTGCTTGGGTGTTACCGTGAGAGTCATCCCAACACTCTCCCCCACCCAGGCGTGTCAGGAAGGACATACATGATCTAGAGAGGGAGGTCCAGCGCTACAAGAAAGAACCTCTAGATCAAGAAGCCTATCAGGCAGGTCTGAGTGGCATTCACACACACAGTTATAAAGTGAATGCCGTCCTCGGAGTCCACCCCCCATCCATAGCAGCTGAAGAACGTCAGCTGCCTAGACAAACCAGGGTAGTTTTGGCGCAATTACGTTCAGGATGGTGTAGTCGTCTCAATTCGTATTGGGCACGAATTGATGAAGATGTGCGTGACGCCTACCCGGCGTACGATACATGCCCGCACAATACGCTACACCTTTTTAATTGCTCAGCCAAACCTACTCAATTCACTCCAGAAGACCTATGGCTACAGCCCGTTAAAGTAGCCGAATTTGTAAACCTGGAGCTGGAACCAGATTAGCAGAACGCAAACACATACATGTACTACTGCTACAACAACAACAACACAGTTCTATTTCGGAACTTATTTTCTCCGGAAGCTCATTATTTACATTTCTCTGACATACTATTGAATTCTAGAACTGTTTGCTTGATATCCAACAATAGGGATATTTGATTCCCTCGTTATAATATATTTGTTTATTAATAACAACAAATATGATACGAGTTAAAAATAAAATAAAATACGAATTGCATTCAGCTACAGCTAGGATAAATGTGACGGAATTCACACTCGCTTAGCGAAAATGTTATTGGTAATGGACATCTACTTTTAAATTTAATTAGCAATATAAAACAGAGTTTGTGGTCGAAATTAAGCTAACCAGACCTATCGAGTCGAAAAGACATTTGCTCTAACATATTTTTTGGATGTTGAAAGAGAAACGATCAATAAAAAATGTGAACATTTGGATTTTGCAAAAGTAGAAATTTGAAGAAGTCTTTAAAAAGTCGGTTTGTATTTATTTATGTTTCCATATTACCATTATTGGGAAGCAAGTACGTTGGCTATTTAGTTTGGGCGACAACTCAAAAAATGTTCGTTTTATTTCTAGAGCACTAGAGTTGAATTTTTGTTTAATTTCGCATCGCGACAAAACGTAAGTGTCGACTAAATACTTCATTTGATTGTTGTAATTTAAAAAAGGATTATATTTTTTTTTATATTTTCGGCAATAAAATTGGGCTCGACCAGACTCGGCTTATTTAAACTTTCGGCAAATTATTTTTTGTATATCTCTTTGAGCATCATATAATTTTATCCAAATGTATTGAGAGGGTGCGATTTTTTACAAGCGGTCTAAGATTACAGTGCCACAATCCAACATATATTGAGAGCTTGATCATACAGAAATTGCAACGACATTAGCGTTGATGGGGCATCTGCTATTCACACATTGGAGCAATAAAATGTATGTGTATTTTCTAAAAAGAACTTACTTGTTAAAAGCCGAAGTATCACTAACGTTACGACGATGTCCAGATGCAGCATTTTGCAGGGAAGTTTTTGGGGGCGACAGAAGTTGATCGCATACATTAGATGATTCCACACTTGTGTCCTTTGAAGATACAATATTTCTATCCACGCTTTCATCTTGCTGTGCTTTGGGCGCAATAGACTCGCTAAATGGATCTGGGAACCCGGTTGCATCAAACAAACTACTCAATTTTTCGGAAGGGATATTATTGGAGCTTGTTGCATTGACAAGTACTTCGGACGAGCTCTTCACGGTAGTCGTATTCGATAAATCTACATTTGCAGTGGTGGGGAAGTTAACTTGAAATTGTTCCGCTACTGGTTGTTGAGGTTGAGGGGATGTAATATTGGTACGTGGAGAAGGACTTGGTGGCAAACCTAATCCTAGCGGTTTCTGTATGTTGACGGCTGAAGATCCCTTAGGCCTTTGTCTTGGTGCCACGCTTGTACCAGATTCCACTATATTGACAGTTTGCGGCTTGACAGCTTTTGTAATTGTTGTCAAAGTGCGTTTAGTTTCGCTTTCAAATGGTGGAATTGGCAACTGATCAAGAGTAAAAGCTGGTACTTTCTGCAATTAAAAAAAACAATTTAAAAAAGTTATAGTATTATTTCTTGTTAAAAATTAAAGTACATACTTGCAAATTCTGGACCGGATTGTCTTTGCCAATTAGTCGAAAAGCAACATCGCAAACTTGCCAAATATTTGGTCGTTTTTCCGCATCGGTCTCTAACATGAATCGAATCAACTGATGCATGCCCCTAGAATATTTTGAATTATCTGGGATAGAAAAAGTCCCATTCTGAATGGCTAAGGTGCTCTCTCCAAAAGGTAATGTAAAAAAGCAAAGTTTATACAACAAACATCCCAGTGCCCAAATATCAGCCTTTGTTGTTATATTTTTTCCACTAAAAAGATCTACCATTTCAGGTGCTCTGTATGAGAGTGTCGTATATTTCTGAATTTCCTCTTCCACAGCAGAAACGCCATGCTGTTGGGGATTTAAAACTTTCGCCGTTGCTGATCCAAAATCGCAGAGAACAAAGTTTCCGGCATCATTTTGTAAAATATTTTCTACTTTCAAATCACGATGTATAATTGGAGTTTGACAATAATGTAGTCTAGAGACTGCTTCGGCGATATCACAGAATATAGTCAAAACTTCCTGTTCCGTAAACCCTACTTGTAAGCTAGATATAATTACACATAGTATCGTTAAGATTAAATAAAAACTTTAGACTATTTTTTACGTACCGCGCATTCATCATAGACAGCATATGATTTTTACAATACGGCATTAGTAACAGTACTTCGCAAACCCCATTTCCAGTATGTGTTATGCTGGAATCAATATATCCTATTATATTCTTGTGGCCATTTAGATTGCTCTGGAAAAAAAGAAACATCGGTCTTGTAAAAACTGGATTGGTGCTACTGTATCCGATTGCCTTACTGCGATTTGTATTTCTCTCTTAGCTACGTTAAGGTCGTGTTCATTGTTGACATACATTCGCTTAAGCGCATATTTTGTATTGCCCACATTTCCTCTTGCAAGGAACACCATGGCGAATCCTCCTAAATATGAGAAATTGATGTTAGAATAGTTCTAAAAATCGAATAATTAATAAATACTATTTGCGAACTAATATCAGTATTTTTCCAACTGATTTTAATATTTTAGATACATATTTCATTAACATTTCTAATATATTCATTACTTAGCCAATAATCATCGATGGCTTAAAAATAGTTGGTTAAAAATAGTTGAATAAAATATATTCGAAACCAATGCTACTGATCCACGTTCGGCTTTCATAAGCCATCCACACTAATATGCCTGATGAACCAACAATGGGGCGTGTACAGCGTGTGATTTTTTTTTTTTGGCTTTACATTTCCATGGAAAATTTCTGGTCATTCAACTCATTTCGAAAGAAAAATAGCAAATGAAAACTGTATTCTTGTTCTATTACCGAATCCCGTATTAAAAAAATCAGCAAATATGGTTCATATCATTGTGTTTTTTTAGATCCTTTACTCATATATAATTAAGGTAAATCCGATTCGGTAATTAAGGTAATTTCCGATTTGTAATTCGTATCATTGTGTTTTTTTAGATCCTTAACTCATATATAATTAAGGTAATTTCCGATTTGTAATTCGAATAACCGGATATATGATGACGTTAGCACTAATAATGATGAAGTTATTATTGATTCATCGATAAAAGTTAAGGTGCCCCAATCATCATATTAAAGTGCAAAATTGAACAGATATATGAGCTATGCAGAATTCTAAAGATAACGAATTATTCAATTAGAAAAATTTCAATTGGACCGAACTGTGTTTACTAATATGGGTCTCAAATTTGTCGTTGTTAAGCTTGTAACAAGGAAAATTGAGAAGACCTCTCTAGAAAATGTTATCTACGTTGTTTAATTTCAAAGGAAGTCAATAAGATTTAAAGAACTACGACTGCGCTATTCCGATTTCAATCACTTAAAAATTCGCTGGGAATATAAAAGATCTAGCAGAAATAAATTTACTGAATATTACAACTACCACGGCTCAAATTGTGGCAACGTTAAAATTTTTTGTGCTAATTGCGGTGGAAATCACCATACTGCCGAATGTAAAATACCACAGTAAAATGTGCTAACTCTAACGGAAACCATAAATCAATGTCCTGCGAGAAAATCATTTCTCGAGACTAGACAAAAATATCAACCAATCAACATGATCAAAGAGGGGGTGGAGTTGCCTTTTTGGTTAAAAAGGGAATAGTTCACTAATTATTACCCATAATAAATACGTCATTGATCGAAAACATTGGTGTCCCACTTTCTACCGAAAACGGCTTCTTAAATATATACTCAAGCTACTTTAATGGTGGGACCAAAGATCTATCAACAAGGAGACGATTATATGCTTTAAACATCCTAAAGTTAACTACCTCAAATAGAAACTTCATTCTTGGGGTTGTTCCAGGAATAATTCTTGGGGAAATATTTTATATGAAAAATACCAACAGAACAATTTCCTAATTCTGTTTTCTCAAGATTGCTGGTATATTCCAGCCGACACTAGGAGACAACCTTCGAACTTAGACCTAATTAACTAAAACAATAAATGATCTCGGATCCGATCACATACCTCTTTTTTTTTAATCGAACGTTCCCACGCCTCACATTCCCACCCCTGTCGACCGAGGGGGCGACCTCCCTTTACGAAGGGATCGCGTACACGTCATGATCCGCATCATAATGGGAATTTAGTAGGAAATTGAAAGCCAGCTACAGAATCTAATTCATCAGCTAGTTTGTTAAATAATAAAACATGTATTTTAATTGTTTAAAAATAAAATTATTCTAGATTTAATAATTTCTAAACTCATACCAAATCTGCAATACAGTACACAGAATTAAAGTCGACACACATTTTACTAATTCGTGCGGTGAAAATCAGTATATAATAATTGGTAGTATCTACTAGATCTAAACGAAACATTAATTCTAATAGATGAGATTAGGAAATCTGAAGGTATATTACCATTTAATATTTTTAGTGCAAACATGGAGTTCAATATAATACGTCTGCTTTTAAGTGTAGGCAATCTAATTAATTTTAGCCTGCTAGCATAAGAAGGCAAAACAAAATCACTATTCCAATGTAAACCTCGTAAGGCAAATAGCAGAAATTGTTTTTGCACGGATTCTATTTTATCTGAATATATTGCATATTGAGGAACCCATACAACATAACCGTATTCTAATATAGGTCTAACAAGAGACGTAAATAACTGTTTTGTTACCTAAAACACCATTTGCTTTATTTACTATTGATATTACATGGCTATTAAAATTTAATTTTGGATCCATCAAGAGGCCTAGATCGACAAATGAATCTTCAGTTGATAATGAATGACTGTCAATATTATATTGCAATATTAGAGAAGAAGATCTGGAGAAGCACATATGCTTACATTTGCATAAATTTAACTCCATACAATTTAACCTGCACCATTGAAAAAGGCTATCTAAATCGTTTTGAAGTTAACTAGCTTGTTTATCACAATTATGGGAAATGAATAAATTAACATCATCTGCGTACATTAACAATTTCGAGTAATTTATGGAATTAGGTAAATCGATGATAAATAAAAGAAAAAGGACCGGTCCAAGGTGACTTCCTTGCGGAACACCCATGGAACGTTAATCGTTTTGGATTGATACACTTCAAACAAAACTAGTTGTGATCTATCTTGTAAGTAAGATGATATCCATTTGACTAAGTTTGTGTTGAAACCCATACAATTTAATTTATATCAAAAGCTTTACTGAAATCAGTATCAGTTTGTTTACGCTAAACAAAACCTTTTATTACTGTTGACGTAAATTGTATAAGATTTGTTGTAGTTGAAAGACCACTACGAAAACCATGATGATATGGACCCAATATAGATTGAATTTTCAGTGAAATTACGGCAGTGATTAATTTTTCGAACAATTTTGGAATTACACTTAATTTTGCAATTCCTCTATAATTTGAAACCTCAATAAGACTACCAGACTTATGTAAAGGTATAATATAAGATTTTTTCCAGAAAGTAGGAAAGTGATCAAATTTAAGTGAACAATTAAACAATATAGTTAGAGGAAGTGCTAATGTTTCTGAACAATATTTAAGAATTATATTAGGTATGCCATCCGGCCCTGGACATTTAATCGATTTCAAACTACGCAGACTATTGGACACCTCCTGACGTTGTAGAAAAGGCATACAAATTTGATCAGCCTGTGATAACTTATAAGGATACGAATCTTTAATTTGGCAAGATGTACTGGAATAAGTTGTGACAAAAAAATCTGTGACAAATTCTTTATTGTTATATTACAATACTGAGGGCTTTGAGGAAACTTTTCGTTTTAGATTTACAAAATCATAAAAAGATTGTTATATGAGAAATTAGATCAATTCCGGAAACAAATTATACATTTTTCTACAACTACAGAAAAGCTAATTGGAATCGGTATCGAAGGTACTTAAACAATAATTTGCCGTCAGATTATAGTAATAGATCCATGCTCGAGATCAACGAAACCGACCACCGTGTTTTCAGAAATTGTTAAACCGGCTGTTGAATACGGCGTTCCCAAAAGAAAACTTACTACACCTATAAACACTATACCAAACCATATAAAAACACTAATCCAACATAGAAATATTTATTCCAGGAATTTTAAATCGGCTAAACGAAGAAATTGTTGGTTCACAGAAACAAGTCTTGGAACACAATGTTATCTTCATTAGACAGATCATCCAAACCGTTTTTAAAGAAAAAGAACAAACAAATTCCGACGATAGTAAAAAATGATATAGCTTATTATACGTCAATGAAAAGTGCAGAACATTTTTAACAAAACCACTTAACGAGCGGTCAATTGAGTAATGCTATAGCTTGCGAAGAGGTAAATAAAATAGCTTTAGAAGTTAAACAAAATAGTTCCGAAACAGCTGAACAATTTTTAATATACTCTGAAAAAGTACGTGAACTACTAAAGCAATTGAAAGAAGGTAAATCTCCGGGAATGGATGAAATAAAATCATAAAAATGATACAAAGGTTCTTATCTGATAGATAATTTTATGACTTGATAGCGCCATTTGCTTCTGTCAGAAAATCGATCACTGCTGGTTGTCCTCAAGGATCCTGTCTCTTGCCTATCTTGTATAACATTTACACATCAGACATCCCAATTATACCAGAATGCATCGGTTCATTTTTCGCGGACGACACTGCAATACTATGTTCTGGAACTTCATCCTACAATATTATTGCAAGCCTAGAGAAAGCACTATCAGAGCAAAATAAATATTTTTTCAAATGGAAGATCCTACTTAATACAGATAAAACTGAAGCTATCTATTTCCCGAGAAAGCGTTGCTGACGTCTCGTTCCACATAGGCCAATCCTGTTTAATAATCAGAACATAAACTGGAAAACCAACGTCAAGTACTTGGGTATCATACTTGACACTAGAATAAATTTCAAGAACCACTTTCCGTACATTGTGGACAAAATTAATAAGCAAATCCAACTTATGTTTCCATATATAAATAGAAAGTCGGAACTAAGTTTTGAAAATTAGAAACTAATATTCAAAGGAATTTCCCAACCTTTTACGTAGTACCAGTTTGGTCATCATCAGCAAAATGTCATGTAAAAAGCTACAAATATGCCAAAATAAAATATTTCAAATGGTAAATAAATTGTCATGGCACTACTCTACACTACGACTTCATGATATCCCTGGGACTGATTTAGCACAGCTCAAAATTATTAGGCTGACAGAAAATTTCAAAGGAAAATGCCAAACATCTCAGTATCAGCATAATTATTATCGTCTTAACAACATCAAAAAAAAAAGTTTTTTTTTTTGTGTATTAATCCTGTATCTCTATATTAAAAATCTTCTTAATGTTAATATAAATTACGTAGTTATAAAAGCGAAAAGAAGTTAAATAAACTCTAAACTCTTGTTGTTGCAGTAATAATAAAAATATAAAAAAAAACGTATACATATATAAATATTATACGCAATAAAGAATATGAATATGAAAAAAAGTTAATTTTATAAATAATGTCGACTATATCGCTAGATGCATACTAATTTTCCTCTTGCAACAAAGAGAAAAAAATACTGCTTTGCTTCGAATTCGAAACATTTAAATTATAATTTGAGAATTCTATTTGTAATTCGAATCATTCCAATTATAATTTGAATCATTTAAATTGCAATTCGAAAATGCCAATTCGAATTATTTCAGTTGAAATTCGAGAACTTCAATAGTAATTTGAACTATTTTTTGTAATTCGTATTATTGCAATTGCATTCGAATTATTCCATTTGTAATTCGAATTGTTCCAATGTAATTTGAAATGTTCCATTTGAAATTCGAATTATATAATTTGAAAATCGTATTATTCCATTTGAAATTCGAAATATTAACAACAAATATACAAATTATATTAGGGTGGATATTCCATTAAAAATTATTTTCTTATATTCATAAAAATGGAATGAAGAGCTATGTAAAAAACGTATATTTTTTGCCCTTAGCTTTTTGAAATTAAAATAACTGCAATATTATGAAATATGATATACGATAAAACAAAATGCTAGCCCTATGCTCCACCTATATTTCAAGTAATTTTTTCATAAATTTTCAGTGAAACAATCAGAATATCAAATGGAATATTTCGAATTACAAATTTAATTATTCGAATTACAAATGGAATAATTCGAACTACAAATGTAATCATTCGAATTACAATGGGAATAATTTGAATATCAAATGGAAAAATTCGAAACACAGGTGCTATAAACCGGGATCATTACTTTAATAAAAGACACCACGTCTTTCCATTTTGAGTGGTTGTAAGACACTAATTTATTTTATAAAGATATTTCGTAAGACCTACTTATGGTAATATGACTTACCCTAACTTAACATTAAGTTTAAAAGAGAGGGAGGTAAATCGGACGAATATATACCAAATCTAAACCGATCTCGACAAAATTTAGCAAAGGTATTTCTGAACTGTATTTGATGTACATCGTTGTTGCAGAGTGCTTATTACGGCTGCGGAGGACAAAAATAACAAATCGGATGAATAATATATATGGAAGCTATAGCCATATCTGAACCGATTTCGATCAAATTTTGGCACACTTATTTTTAGGCCTAGTTTGTCGTAAAAAGCAAATCGGACGAAGATACATATGAGAGCTATATTCTTATGTCAAACAAATGATTTGTGCAATATTTCATCTGGATCAGGTAATAAATGAGTAGTGGTGTGCCACAGGGATCTGTTCTTGGCCCTCTATTGTTCGTTATGTATGTTAATGATTCGCTGAGTTGTGTCAATGGTAGGAATTGTATATCGTTTGCATTTGCTGATGACATTCAAATTTTGTTTAAAGGAGAATATGTGTTTATGGATGTGTTGCAGTCGTCATTTTGATTTTAATATTAATATGTTGGTAACTTGGTTGTCCTGTAACGGTCTCTCAATAAATACTCAAAAATCTAAAGTTATGTTTTTTGGGAACTTGCAAGAGGATTCAATTAAAGTTTCCATTTATAGGACGCCTATAAATGTTGTAAGCTCGATGAAATGTCTTGGTTTGTTTCTTGATTCTGGTTTGGTGTTTGATGTGCATGTGAATTCTTTAGTGTCCAAAGTTAACTTTATTTTAAAGAAGTTGTACTGCTTGGATATAGTTTTGCCTAAGAAGATTAGAATTCAGTTAGTACACGCATTAATAATGTCACACTTTTTATATTGTATGTTTTTGTGTCAAACCTCGTGATCATATATCTCCTTCTGTGAAGGAGTTTCTCGGTTGTTCGTTTGAGTGTTTTGTGAATTTAAGGTCAATGTTGTTCTTCTACAAACATTTTAAATTGATGACATCTTCTACTCTTTTGGATCTTTTTAAGTTTTCGAGATCTGTAAGGAACCTGCAAATTGTTACATCACGCTTGACTCCTCTTTTGGAAAAATCCTTCTATGTAAGAATTGCTCGCATTTTCAACAATCTGCCACCTAATCTTAAGACATTTAATTCTTCCCTAAAATGTTATAAGCGTAAATTATATGCTCATTTCAATACTGTTTAAAATATATGGTTTTCTTGTGTAAATTTGTTTTTTTTTTTCCTTGCATAGTTGATTTATCTAATTCTTCAATGAATTTTGATTTTTGCTCATCTTTTTTTTGTTAATGTTTTTAATGTTAATTTTTTAATATGATTTTTAAGATTAAGGATGTTATGAATAGTTTAGAGTAGTCATGTATAGGAGTTCTTGGAACCATCAATCAATTGTTAATTTTGTTCATTTTTTGTTAATTTGTTTTAGTGTTTAATTTTAAGTAAGTCTTTTAGGATTAAGGATATTATAATTAATTTAGACTAGTCATGTATAGAAGTTTTTTGAACCGTCCATGGCCCTGTCGGCTAGGTTTCTGTACAAATTGAAAATAAATAAATAAATAAAATGCGACCTGTACTTTGTTTACAAAAGTATATAGACAGACGGAGGGACATGCATAAATCGACTCAGAATGTGATTCTATGTAGAACATATCTTGCTTCCTTTTGACTGTTTCAAACAAATGCACAAAATCATAATACCCTACACCAGGGTGAGATAAAAAACTACAACCAACTTCAGACTGCTGTCATTTCTAAGCTACTCGTTCGACAGCTGTAAAAATTATTCCAGTGACAGCTCATTATATTGTTTACGAGCGTACCAAAACATTTTGATGAGAATTTTCAGAAAAAAAGGTTATTCGTGATGAAATTCAAGCGTGATAGTGTGATTTCTTTATATTTGGCTGGAAAATCACAAGTGGCTATCGTTAGAGCACTCCAGCATTTAAATGTGAATAAATCTTTCGTGTCTCGTACCATCGCTCGTGACCATGATACTGGTAGCGTAGACCGACATCAAGGAAGTGGACGGAAGAAAACAGTAACATCCGCAGAAATGGTTCGAAAAGTAAAGAAGCGACTTGATCGAAACCCCCGTCGCAGTAGCCGAAAAATGGCTCGTGAGCTGAACATATCGCAATATTCCATTCGGCAAATATTGAAAAATGAGCTCGGGATAAGCCATTGAAATTCCAAAAACTGCAAGAACCTACACCGCAAAAGAAAGAAAATAAACTCAATAGAGCTAAAGAGTTGCTTCGCTTGGCCGAAGGTTGTGAACTGCGAAATTTGGTTTTCTCCGATGAGAAAACATTCGTTGTTCAGCAGTTTTTTAAACAAACAAAACGATCGTGTTTACTTGCCAAAGAGGTCAGCTGAAAATGTGCACCTTTGGTCTGCCACCAAAACTTAAGCGCCGGCCATTGTCATGGTGTGGGTCGCCATAACAGCCGATGGTCGCTCTCCGCTCGTATTAATCGACCGTGGCATCAGAATAAACGCCGAATGTTACCGCGAAAATATTCTGGAGGGTGTATTAAAGCCTTGGGCACACAAACATTTTGGCCACAGACCTTGGACATTCCAACAAGACTCAGCACGCGCCACCCAGGAATGGTTACAAAATGAGGTTCCTTTCTTCATTTCCATCGCACAATGGTCACCAAAGTCTCCGGATACCAATCCGTTGGACTATTTTGTCTGGAGTATTTTGGAAAGCAAGCTTGGCACTAAAAATACCAAAGTGTCGATCACCTCAAGCAAGCGCTTCTCCGGGTATTGCCCAAAATAACGCAGAGCAACATTCGGGCAGCGTGTGCCGGTTTCATTGGCCGTTTGAAGGCCATAATTCGTGGCAAAGGTGACCAATTCAAACGAATCTCAACTTACTCTAAAATTTTATGCTATTTCCAACATTTTTTGCCTTCATTCAATAAAGATTAAAAAAATAAAAATTAATACGTTTGACTTTGCTGCAGCTTTTTTATCCCACTCTGTATAATACGACACGAAACAAAACCGATGTTCAGATTATAGGACGTGTTTTTGTTTCGTAATCCTGCGAGCGGAAAATATCACTTTACTTTTTTACCTAATGGAAGTGACGCAAAAGTGTCGGCACACGCAACAAAAAATTATGATTGTAGTAATTAAAAAAATTATTTCTGTAATGAACCAACGATCTTGATTTATCTTCCTGCACAGACAATTTTCTGTCTTAGGGTGTAGTATCCAATTCGAACTTCAAATACCAAATTTGAAACAATTCCGGTGAATAATGTCGCTAAATTCATTAAAATACCGAATATCGGGAGGTACCGTCATATGGAGGCGTGGACTTGCACAGACAATTTTCTGTCTTAGGATGTAGTATCCATTTCGAACTTTAAATACCAAATTTGAAACAATTCCGGTGAATAATGTCGCTAAAATCATTACAAATGGAGGCTATATGAAGACGTGGACATGGACTTGCACAGACAATTTTCTGTCTTAGGGTGTAGTATCCATTTCGAACTTTAAATACCAAATTTGAAACAATTCCGGTGAATAATGTCGCTAAAATCATTAAATTAAACAGACAGACGGACATGGCTAGATCGTTTTAGAATTTTACGCTGATCAAGAATATATATACTTTGTTGGGTCTGACATGAGTATTTCGAGGAGTTACAAACGGAATGACAAAGTTAATATACCCTCCATAGTATGGTGGAGGGTATAAAAATCATTTTGATTATCAAGCTATACAATACAATTCCTCCACAACACAGCCACACCTCAAACAATTTCGGTGGGTATTGTACCTAAAATCGTCAAAATACCGAATATAGGGATGTACTGATATATGAGGCCTATACGAAGACCTGAACCAGCATAGACAATTTTCTGTCTTAGGGTATAGTATCCAATTCGAACTTCAAATACCAAATTTGAAACAATTCCGGTGAATAATGTCGCTAAAATCATCAAAATACCGAATATAGGCGGATACCGTTATATGGGGGCTATACGAAGACGTGGACCTGCACAGACAATTTTCTGTCTTAGGGTGAAGTATCCAATTCGAACTTCAAATACCAAATTTGAAACAATTCCGGTCAATAATGTCGATAAATTCATTAAAATACCGAATATCGGGAGGTACCGTTATATGGAGGCTATATGAAGACGTGGACTTGCACAGACTATTTTCTGTCTTAGGATGTAGTATCCATTTTGAACTTTAAATACCAAATTTGAAACAATTTCGGTGAATAATGTCGCTAAAATCATTAAAATACCGAATATCGGGAGGTACCGTTATATGGGGGCTATATGAAAACGTGGACCTAATACCCAATTACGAACTTAACCTACCAACTGGTAAAATAAACATGTGTGCAAAATTTTAGCCATCTATCTCAATTCATCCGAAAGATAGCGTGATTACAACAGACATATAGACAGACGGACATCGCTAAATCGTTTTAGAATTTTACGCTGATCAAGAATATATATACTTTGTTGGGTCTGACATGAGTATTTCGAGGAGTTACAAACGGAATGACAAAGTTAATATACCATCCATAGAATGATGGAGGGTATAAAAATCATTTTGATTATCAAGCTATACAATACAATTCCTCCACAACAATTCGGGTTTAGAAAGGAACAAAGCACATCCCAACCTTTAAATAAAATTCGAGACATGCGGAAGCAGTTAGTGATGCCATCAACCGGTGTACTGTGAATGCCTTTCTCGAAGTCCACCCACCATCCACTGCATTGCAGGTCGAGAGTAATATAAAACCGACCACGAGCTACCCCAAGATCCTAGGGGTCACATTCCACAGCATGCTTAAGTCGCCCGCGACAGCAGCAATCTGCGACAAGATGAAAAGTATGAACAAGGTCCTTAAGGCGCTAGCTGGCAGCACTTGGGGTACGGACAAGGAGACCTTGTCGATCTCTTACATAGGTCGGTCTGTGATCAGCTATGCGGCCCCAATGTGGTCTGCGAATATAAGTGCTACGCCCGTTAAGGTAGTCGAATTGTAAAACCTAAAGCTTGAACCAGATTAGCAGAATACAAACATCCACATTTACTACTGCTACAATAACAGCAACAACGTCTGGTCGACGTGTGATACAGGTCCGCACAATACGCTGCACTTTCTCAATTCCCCGGTCTAACCTACCTCACACACTCCGAAATACCTCTGGTTACAGCCGATCAAGGCAGCTGAATTTTTGAATCTCCTTCGTGAGAGAGCGTTGTTCAAAACTTATATTCAAAGAAATTTTCCAACTATTTATATTTTATGGAGTATCAGTTTGGCTAACATCAGCAAAATGTCATGTAATAAGGCTAAAAAGGCTTGTCGTGGGATTGAGTTAGTACAGCTCAAAGTTATTAGGCAGACAGAAAATTTCAAAGGAATATGCCAATCATCCCAGTATCAACATATAAATGATTTTATATCGTCATCATTAAAAAAAACCTATTAGGGCCGCTGCTGTCTCTAACACGGCAGGCACGACGTACTTATTTTAGAGTTTGAAGATGTTTTAAGATTTGAAAAATGTTCATCAAAGTTTTGTGATTATTCTAGCAACTAGCTGGTCGCCTATGTCATTCGATCAAGCAACGTTCTTTTGGTAAAAAATGAACTGAACTGCCTTTTTTAAACACAGGGTTAGGGTAACTTACCCAGTCATCAGCCAGTAAAGCTCTGCATATACAGCTGTAATTCTGATACTTAAACCACAAAATTTTAAAGTCTGTGACTTAAGTGTCACAGACAAAATTGGTAACACACACTATTCGCAAAAAAATCTTCTAAAATTTTCTTACAATATTGAATGTAGGTTTAAAGGCAATTTATTCACATTCCAGCTTTCTAAAACTGCAAATCTAGGACATCTGATGATTAATATGTTATTTGAAAATGGACAGAACTCTGATTGCAACTTTACCACTTGGAGTTATTGCTACAATCTGGTCATACATTCATTCGCCAAACAAGCCCTACATAATCAGCTGTAATTGTGATATCTACAGAACAAAAGCATAATACCTGGGTCTTAAGTGCCCCATACAACATTACTAACACACATATAAATGTGTGTGATGATATGAAAATACGTATCATTTAATTGTCCAGAATTTATGGGTGTCTTTTGGAGTGACACGCTAAAATGACTTGGAAGCAGTGATTTCATGCTTTAAAAAAATACATTATGACCCATTGTACAGATTAGCGTTGTCTGTACAATGCATTGAATCGTAAAATAGGATCAAATGCACTTACCTTCCGCCAGAACATCCTCTATAGTAACCGTGACACGTCCAACAGTAAACACTTTCCCAACAAAGCTATTTACTTCCTTTGTGGAGTTGTGATGTGACTCAAGCTTTTCATTTTTGTCGAATTTAGAAAAAATCTTCTTCATTTTGATGTAATGTCAGTGGGTGAAGTTGGATATGCCCGATAAGTTAGACGAAGTAAATGGTAATATTTCCACTACCCCTATCAAGGTGAACCAATATCAGCAAGTAGCCCCAACAACTACATATGTAATTACAATGACGTCGCCTTTATATCGCGAAAACACCACTTGCTGTTTATTGATTATGCCAATTGTACAAAATAATAACTAAACTGAGAGAAAAAAAAACAAATTTTTTGTCCACTTTCAACTATCGATAAAATGAAAAGTCGACTTTCTCGTTGGTTAGAAATCAGACAATCGATTATATTGTTGCCAACTTTTTGTGGTAGTTCCGATAGTTTCGTTGGATAATTTATAGTTTATTTGTACACTATGAACGTTTGATATAATGTGCGATGTAGTCTGCTTCTGCATTTTGAAGTATTTATGAATACGTTTATGTCAGGAGAGTAGAGCGAGTTATTATAGAAAATCGCATCGTTCCAATACAAAATTAGATATATTAAAACGGCTTATACGTCCCTAAAAACAGCCCGTTACAACAGGATTGTCAAATCTATCGTTAGAACACATTGTCTTCAGGGCATGATACAGTACGTTCACATGCAAAATCTCTCACTTATTGTGAATAGAATCACAATACGAAATTTAAACAAACTTTAAGCAAAATGTAGACAAATTTTGACGTGAGTTGATTGAATAGGCGAATTGAATGCCTTGTTCCTGAACCTGCAAGAATCTACTAGTTTTGCAATTTGATTTGTTTCTTTCAATCGAGTTTGTGCAGCATAATGGTTTATTCAACCATTCAATCATGTGGGCACAGTTTGACTTTTACAATATTTAAAATGGAAGGACATTTGAGAGTGTAACCAAGTGTATTCTTCCACCATATCTGGTTGTTGTTGTTGTAGCAGTAGTACATGTGTGTGTTTGTGTTCTGCTAATCTGGTTCCAGCTCCAGGTTTAGAAATTCGGCTACTTTAACGGGCTGTAGCCAGAGATCCTCTGGAGTGAGTTGGGTAGGTTTGGCTGAGCAATTAAAAAGGTGTAGCGTATTGTGCGGGCCTGTATCACACGCCGGGCAGGCGTCACGCACATCTTCATCAATTCGTGCCCAATACGAATTGAGGCGACTACACCATCCTGAACGTAATTGCGCCAAAACTACCCTGGTTTGTCTAGGCAGCTGACGTTCTTCGGCTGCAATGGATGGGGGGTGGACTCCGAGGACGGCATTCACTTTGTAACTGCTAATAGCATCCGCGACTGCATCGGTGTGAATGCCACTCAGACCTGCCTGATAGGCTTCTTGATCTAGAGGCTCTCTCTTGTAGCGCTGGACCTCCCTCTCTAGATCATGTATGTCCTTCCTGACACGCCTGGGTGGGGGAGAGTTATCCACCATGTGATGGTTGGGATGGCTCTCACGGTAACACCCAAGCAGGTACTGCAACGAAAGCATATGATTATGCTGACGTAAGGGAAGGACTTTCGCCTCCTCATGTAGATGGTCCACTGGTGTCATGAGGAGGCACCCTGTCGCAGTTCTCAGGGCAGCGTTCTGGCAGGTCTGGATATTCTTCCACTGCGTAGCACTAGTATTCGCAGACCACACTGGAGCCGCATAGTTGACCACAGACCGACCTATCGCGTTATAAGAGGTCAACAAGGTTTCTTTGTCCGCACCCCAAGAGCTGCCGGCTAGCGCCTTGAGGACCTTGTTCCTACTTTTCATCTTGTCGCAGATAGCTGTGGCTTGCGCGGACGACTTGAACATGCTGTCGAACGTTACCCCAAGAATCTTGGGGTAGTTCGTGGTCGGTATTAAATTCCCCTCGACCTGAACATTCAGCTGTGTTCTCATCTCCGCAGACCATGTGGTAAAGAGTGTGGCCGTTGATTTCGTGGCGGATATTTTCATATTCCTCGCGTGGAAGTATGCGGCAAGCTCCGCGAGATAGGGGTTCAACCTTTCGCATATGTCATCGACCACTGGACCCGACGCCATGATCGTACAATCATCCGCATACGTTACGATCTCAATGCCGTCTGGAGGGCGAGGAATTCCGGAAAGGTAGAGGTTAAACAGTTCCGGAGATATCACCCCACCTTGGGGAACTCCCTGTTTCACTCTACGGGCTTTGGACTTCTTGTTCCGGAATTCCACGTACGACTGGCGTCCACACATATAGTTGATTATCCAACGTTTCAAACTTGGCCGGAGGGTAGTTCTCTGTACGTCCTCAAACAGTGTGGCATGATTGACCGTATCAAATGCCTTTGATAGGTCAAGGGCTACCAACACTGTTCTGTCACACGGCCTGTTCTGGTTTAGTCCTCTACTAATATGTGTGGAAATGGCGTGTAATGCTGTTGTGGTACTATGTTGTGGACGGAATCCATGCTGGTGGTTGGCAACTGCATAGCTTCCTCTAATGCTGGGGAGGAGTAAAGCCTCAAGAGTCTTTGCTACTGGCGACAAAAGCGAAATCGGCCTGTACGATTCGCCTTTACTGGCATCCTTGCCTGGCTTCAGTAGCGGGACCACCCGGCCCATTTTCCAGGTTTCGGGCACTATGTAGGTGGCTAGCGACAAATTGAGAACTTTTGTTAAGTACTCGACTCCCGGCGTATCCAGCTGCTTCAACATTACCATTGAGATTCCGTCCGGGCCCAACGCTTTGGATGACTTAGCGTTACGGATGACATTTGCAACATCACCCATCGTAAACTGTGGTGGTTCCTCCTCGGCGGGAAGAGATCTGATACGACGTAGTACTCTTCGCTTCGCCCTATCACTCTCGGGGTGCTCGACAAATTGTCGGTTAAAATATTCCGCGCACCTCTTCGGATCAGTCACCGTTACGTCGTTAAAAGTGACTGAGGTCCTATCATCCTTTTTTCCAGGGTTCGAGAGCGACTTAACCGTTACCCACAGCTTACTCATATCGGTTCCAATGTTGCAGCACTTCAGATGGTCTAGCCACTTTTTCCTCTTATGCTCCTGCACCAACCGGTTGACTTCCACTGTCAAATCACTGATTCTAGGATCAGTAGGGTTGGTACGACGGAGATCATCACGCTCGTTTGCTAATCCCGCTGCCTCTGCTGGGAAGTTTGGTCTTATCTCGGGTATTCGACCAGCAGGTATATAGCGAGCGGCTGCAGCTCTGATGATGTTTCGGAAAATCCTTTCTGCTACCCGAACATCAGAAGGGTTGGGCAGTTCTCTGAAGCGGCGGTTGGTGAATTCTCTGAACTCTGGCCAGTGAGCTTTCCCATGGTTAAGGAAAGTGCGGCGTTCAGAGGTTATGAAATCGGGCGACCTGCTTATGGAGACGATTATCGGGAGATGGTCTGAGCCAAGAGAAATGACGGGTTGCCAAGTCACGTCATTTATCAGACCGGGTGACACTATGGTTAAATCTGGCGAACTGTGACACTCTCCTCTTATTCGGGTGGGGGCATCCTCGTTAACCGTGCAGAATGTGGAGCAGTCAATCTGCTCTGCCAGCGCTGATCCCCTCTGGTCATTACCTAGGACGGAATGCCACAACTCATGGTGGGCATTAAAATCCCCTAGTACCAGGCGGTTATTGCCTACCAATAATGGGCTAATATCAGGCAAATAACGTGGTTCACAGCTATTAATCGGCGGGATATACACATTAAGCACCTCTACCTCGGCAGTTCCACACTTGACTGCTACCCCCATACATTCCATGTATGGGTCACTAGAGACTAGCTCAAGCGAGATAGGTCTGTACTGAACAGAATGGTGTAACAGGAACGCTAATCCCCCACCTCCACTTCTGGTGCGATCCTTCCTTAGTACGTTGTAACCATAACAACGTTGTAGGCTGCAATTTTCATTCAGCTTGGTTTCCTGCACCGCTGCGATCTTAATATTCCTCCGACTCATAAATTCCACTATCTCATCTATTTTGCCTCGAAGTCCGTTGCAATTGAATTGCAAGAATGATGCACAATCCGGAGTTGGAACAGCAACATGTGGCGTTAGGTGCTGCGGTGTTGGTTGCTGTTCTGGAGACTGCGGTGGAGTGCCATACTCCGACGACGTCTCTGACGAGGACGACGAAGAAGAGGACTCGCTGGGGACTACGTTACTGCAGCAAGTCGCAACATAATCCCTTTCGCTGTAGTCTCGCAAACGCCTTAATCCGGAACAGTTCTTGAAGTGCACCCACTCTCTGCATCCATTACATCGCACCGAGACAGATCTGTGGTGGATGACGTTCTGACAAACCGAGCAGAACCAAGGTCCGGGGTTTTCCTCAATCCCGGCACGGACCAATAAAATCCGGAGCAAGCATTCCGGGATATGCTGCTCCCAATGCAGAAAAATAAACAAACACAAACATGTACATACTGGGTTGGCAGCCGCTGGCCGAAACAGGAAACTTGTTGTTTCGGGTCAATCCGGTATCGTAGAACCCGCTGCCGTGGGATTGACCATATCTGGTAAACGAGAAGGTCGAAGTTTTGTGTAAAATATCTTAACCGATATTGTAAAATCAACGAAATATTCAATCATTTCCGTTTTACTAAATACCATCGATACGTTTCTTTATTATAAGTTAGTGATTTCGTTTTTTTTTTAAATAAATCACCAAAGTCTAATACATAAAAAACTCCATTTCGATTTCTTGTGTTTTAATCAAATCTAATGACTCACATTACAAGGAAGTATCAAACCGATAATATTCCTCATAGATGGTGCTCCCGTTACGAACAATCGATTCGTGTTTGCTCACAACTTTTTCGTTTCGCTTGAGCAACTTAAATAAACATGTTGCACCTGACCGGCGGATTGAATTTGATTGGATTTCTACTAATTGCCCGTTCAGATCTATTTCAGGATTTATAGCCTTATCCGTAGTTATTCAAACGAATTTACTGTACAAAAATATATCTCATGGCCGGATTTAATTTAAATCCGTTGTGGAGTCTACAGACTAACGAAAAGCATCACTGTGTACAGCATTTGTACGACATTAGTATTGACCATTGTAGAAGAATATAGGTAGTCGCATGGTAGAAGAATATAGGTAGACGCATCGACACAGCTGGAATTGAAAATGTTGAATGAAAAATTATTTAAATTTGCAAAAATTGTTGAAAAACATGAATTATAATAACCTCCGAATGACGTCGTATAAGAAAACATATTAAAATCTACTTATATTTTAAAGAACATTTAAATTTTTTTGACATATCAATGCTCCCAAGCGTTGATGCATCTACCTGTATTCTTCTGCCAATGAACTGTCAAACCAATTTTGAAATTGAAAACTTTGAATGAAAAATCGTGTCCCCTATTGGAAATGATTAAGCGTTTCAGTTAACTGTTTGGATGTTACCTGGCATTTTTTTCAACTGTTCCATAAAGAAACTTGATTTTTATTAAACGTATAATATATTAAACATGGCAAAATAACTGAAGGTAGAACAAAGCTACCCCTAAACCATTTTTTTTCTTATGATGCCCTTATTCTGTCAAAACATATACACATTTTGTGTATAAGTGTGTATTTTTTTGAAACAAAAAATATAATTTGAAATTATTTCAAATCTGTTTGCAAAATAAATGCAAATTTTTGACATAAATGTGTAACAAATTGGGTTTTCCCGAATATAAGAATTTTGTAAAAAAATCAAAAATAAAAAAAAAGAATTTTGTAAAAAAATCAAAAATAAAACACCAACTGTTGCATATTTAAAAGTTTCTTGACACTATAAGGCTCCGTTACAGAGTTGTTATTTTGTCAAAACATATACACATTTTGTGTATAAGTGTGTATTTTTTGAAACAAAAAATATAATTTGAAATTATTTCAAATCTGTTTGCAAAATAAATGCAAATTTTTGACATAAATGTGTAACAAATTGGGTTTTCCCGAATATAAGAATTTTGTAAAAAAAATCAAAAATAAAACACCAACTGTTGCATATTTAAAAGTTTCTTGACACTATAAGGCTCCGTTACAGAGTTGTTTTTTCTAGTTTCCTTGAAGTTGAGCAACCTTTCATTTTGAGCCATGGTATTAAATATATTTTCGTACACACCATGCGAATGGTTTTGGTTTTTTGGTATAAAGTTTTGTTTGTTTAAAGGACGTAATACTTTATCGAGAAAAATGGCAAAAATAGTAGATTATTGCAGGTACTGGAGAAGAGGATTAATTATTTTCAATATTATTGTCCTGCACTACTGATCATACTCTAACTATATTTCAAAATATTTTTCTTTCGTTTCCACCGTTTTTTAAATTATGTAATGCGACAACCCTGATAACTACAAAACCCTAATATTTAGTATGCACCAGGCATCTCTTTCACTCCTTTTGATCGTTTTTCTGAGACGATCGAGTTAACAACATTTTCCGCTTCCCGAAGTTTAGTTCTTCCGTCGCAGTTTTAAAGTTTGGAATTACGCAAAACAGATGCGGTTGCCTAGTGTCATAAATTGCCAAATTTGTTAACGTTAAGTTGCACAAAAATAATAAACGAAATTGAAATATTCTAAAAGAATTCGAATAGTTTGAGTGCAATACTAAAATGGAAGATAATTGCGAAATATTTTCTCAATGCGTTGGAAGTTTATGCGCCTGCATTCGCGTGTGCGTGTGTGTATAGCAATTTGTGTCCACTCGTACTTTCCGTTATCTTTTTTTCCTTCAAGTTGTGAGAGTGTGTGTTTTTTTTATTGTGGTTTTGTGAGATGGTTGTCTCAATTTTTCAAAAATACAAATTAATATGCATTAGAAATGGCCTGTTTCATATATGTGTTATAGTGTGTGAGAGAAAGAAAAAATCCGTTATTTTTGTCGGTCAATAGTAAAAGTGCGCATATTTTATATTGTTTTGATTTCTTTTTTCTCAAAAAATCAGATAAAAATTGATTAGAAATGCATTTAAAAAAAATAAATAATAAATAAAGATGTAAAGTGCTACATGCAAAATATAAGATTACATCAAAGCTTTTTGCTGGGTTAGACTCCCTTGTGAGGATTTATTTGGTGTTTACGCAATAGAATAGAATTAATAGTGAGTGTGTGTGTGTGTGTAAAATGAAACCAACAGAAAGGAGTATTCCAATGCAATAAATCTGAGAATACATAAAACGTTTTTTGACAGGCTTAAGTCATTGGCTTCTTCGTAAAAGAACAAAGCAACTTTAGGTTGACTTAGTTCAATTTCCGCCCATAGTTAAAAATCTTCTTCAATTGGGTTCTTTCTCAGTCTCGTCCTCTGCGTCTCTTCCATTCATATTAGTAAGTGGTAAGTTTTGTTAATAAGAAATTAAACAAAAATGTAATATAATAACACTATTATAATTTAATGTATTATATATTATTTCCAACGCTATAGTTTTACTTTTAAAATGTGCTATGTTGATCGGACAAAATGTCTACTTTTCACCACAATTTTTCTATAAAATTAAGCAATAAAACAATTCGGCATTAAAATTAGTACTGATTTGATGACTGACTGAATTTCAAATCCCAATTTACATTCTGACAGCAAACTTCGTTGTCAGGTGAGCTAACTAACCGACCATATATAAGCCATGTATCTTCTAATAATTGTACCATGATTCGATGGTAAATATTTTGAACATATTCTTCAATTCATTTTTTTAAGATTGTCGTGGATTTTTAAAAATATTTTTTGTTGATAAACTGCTGCAGATTTTCAAACACACTTCTTCATGAAGTATGTTGTATTTTCTAAAAATGTTATATTGAAGAATAAAAAGTTCCCTTGGCTTTTGTCTTCGGATATTCTTGCCAAAAATAAAAACAAATATCTTTGGTGATGAACATTGATATTTAAAAATAATTTTAGCGAATGTATTTATTTTTAGAAATTTATAGGATTTTTTGTTTGGCCCAAGGACGAACAATATTAAAATTGTTGAGAATCGGTTCAAATTTAGATATAGCTCACTGAATTTCGGGTTCGTATTCATTTTTAAAAATTGTAAATCTAGAGGATGCTTTAACGGGCTATTATTCAACGGAAAATGCCGAAAAGCAAGAATTTGTGGAAAAGGAGAGAAAAACAAGGGACAGAAAAGCAAATTGGTGTCGTTTGTAAGCAATGATTGTCTTGGTTACATTAGAGAGAAGAGACATATAAATGTGAGACAGTCTTAAAAAGGTGTTTGCAATGAAATCCATAACAAATGAAGTTCTGACAAGAAAACAGATCATGTTTATTGGAAGGAGAACCTGTATCGGAACACCTACTGAAATTTGATAATTTAATAAGGTATCTTAAAATGGCCGGGACTGAGGTTGGAGTGACACAAGGTCGGTGTATCGAATTCGGACATAAAGCAATTTACTGTCGTCTGAGTGATGTGAGAAGTGCCACGAAAATGTGTAAATTCACACAGAAGGAAAATAACAAATCAGTTTATTTTATAGCAGATGCAGGTTATACCAACGCTAGTAAGTCTTGCATAACATTTAAGCTAGTGCAAACGACCGCTTGGTGAACTTGAAACTGTACTTCGATTCAATAACGATGTCGAATACTCCCGTGGAGATAAGAATAGCTAAAGACTATCAATTTTTAGTTGCAACCACAAAGGCATAATCAAAGGTAGGAAAAACAACGATTGTGACATTGTATTGACGGATGTTTTATATGTACCAAATTTCGGTAATAATCTGCTACTTGTGAAAAAAGACATAAGCTGGTATTAAAGTACGATTGGTCAAAGAAAAGACGTATATAATGAAAGGAATAGAACACATAGGAAGAGCATACTTACGCGGAAATTTATATAAGGTTAGTTTCAATGTATCCGATCGTGAGCAAGCGGTTGGAAAGAACCAACTGTGGCTTTTGTGCCAGATTTTTATGGAAATATTGGCTCAAGCTCCTTTAATGAACTGGTAAATAAACACATGGTGTTGGGTATTGTTTGAAACCCCCTCCCTCCAAAAAAAAAGTTTTTTGTGACATTTGTATTGAGTGTAAACAGTGTCGTGAATTCGCTCTGTTGCATGTGGACCTATTGATCTTGTAGCTTGGAATGGTTTCAAGTATATCGTATCAATCACAGACGACTATACACACCTTGCTGTATACATAAGTCCGAAATTTTCCAACAATTTGTGGAATATGAAGCCAATGATTGAAGATTTCAAGACTAACCGTGGTATATAGTTCATCTGAGCAAAGGAAGTGATATACCATGAAAGGAATTTAAGTAGAAGTATAAATTGCTTATGCCCCTCAAACAACGGGGTGGCCAACCCAAAATCGCATGATACTCGATTCGAAGTCAAAGGCTTGTTATGTTGGGGTATGTTCCAAATGTATATATAAATTATGGAACCCTAAAGTGATGAAGGAAAACAAGATAGTCACCTTAAGAGATTTGAAATTCGATGAGACTTGTTCTCCATTTAAAGAATGTATGAACATAGAGAATCCTTTAAAAACAAGAATTATAGCATGCCAGCTACGCAAACACCCGGCAACGATACAGAGATGAGAACAACTGATGTTGGTATTGATGATCGGATTCAAATTGGGGGTTTCGGCACATATAAAAGAGAAAACCTCTATGTGATCGCTGGTAGATCTCATGAGCATTTATGGATCCAAGCAATAAGCGAAGAACTAAAATCTATGGCATTGAACAATGTTTGGAAAAATTAAAAGAGTCCCTAACAGAAAAGTAATTAAAATCGAAGTGGATTTTCCGCTTAGTTGTAAAAGGTTTTCAGCAAAGGACAGGTGTGGATTACAATGAAGTTTGACAAACTTTCTACTGTACATGTGTTATTAGCCATTGCAATCAATGAAGGTTTGTCGCTATATCAAGTGAAATAAAAACAGCGTTCTTGAATGGCGAGTTAAAGAAGGAAATTTTATACACATTTCTGGCGGAGTTTCAGGAAGCAAGTCATCTTTAAAAATCTATTTAGTTATGATTATTGGTTGGCCGTAGGCTTCTTTGTTTATTTCCGAAGGTCCATCAAAAATAATGCTATCGCAAGAAGGAAATCTGTCCCGAGTGCTGAACAAATTCTCTATGCAGGATTGTACCCCCGTAAAAACGTCAATGGACAAGGATTCGAAGCTACATGTTAAAAAGATAAAGATAAGATAAAAACCTATGCGTTAAAGGTGAGAATACAAAAAACGTTTTTTTTTTTGTTTTGACTGGCTTAACTCATCGGCTGTCTTCTTCGTAGAGGACAAAAGGAGTCTCAGGTTGACTTAGTTCGATTTTGGCCTTACACTTCTTTGTTCTTTTTGGAAGAAGACAGCCGATGACTTAAGCTAGTCAAAAAAGCGATTTATGCATTCTCACCTTAAGTCTTACAGATAGCTAATCGGAAATATGACAAGCAGACAAAATGGTTTTAAGATATCTTAAAGGAACGTTAAAAACAGAATTGAATTATCAAAAGAATAATGATGAGCATCCCTTTTTAGGATTTTCAGACACATTAGGCCAGTGATGAAGTTGATCGAAAGTCTGTAAGTTGTTACTTATTTAAAGTTTACAGATATTTCGTATCCTGGTGAAGTAGAAAGCAGCAGACTGTGGCTACGTCATCAAGTAAAATGAATATGTCGCGTTAAGTTCAACCGTTTCAGAAGCTATCGGGATGCGTGGTCTACTTCAAGAATTAAACATCATTTAAAATTACCTTGTGACTATTTATGAAGACAAAAAATCAAAGCAGATTTCGTATCAAGCTTAATTTTATACGTGATTCCATCTGTTTAAGTTAGAATTGCAAATTGCCAAACGATCCAGAGAGCCTACGTTCGCTTAGTACGGACCGTAGAGAGATGCATTCTTGGGCTAAAAGGTTGCCTGCTACTTCCCCTTGGAGCCTACGTTCGCTTGGCTCGGACCGTAGGGAGAAAGCCTTCCTAGTCTGAAGATTTTCCCTACAACTCTCCTTGGGGCCTACGTTCGCACAGCTCGGACCGTAGGCAGCTTTTCCAAGTCATTTCTCTACAACTCTCTCTGGGTACTCTCTCAGCCCGTGTTGCTGTTAGAGATTTCCTGGAAGCATCGGTGCTTCCAGCCACCTCGATGCATTGCGACTTGGCATTCATAGTAACTCTCTTGCTAGCTACGGAGCTAACCGCATAAAAAAGGTAATCTGTCAACTCGGGTTGACAAACTCTCACAACAATAAACGGTCATTTATATTATATTAATACTAATCCCCCTTGGTTTTTTTTATCTTTTTATTTCTATACGGTCACGGTTTGTATGCCTGAGAGAACATCAACGTCTCATACGGAGAGAAACATTTGGTCCTTCGAGCCGGATTTCTCATCAGTGCCTTTCCCTTTGCTTTCTCCAGGCATTACGTACGGAAAATCATCCCCCCGCATCCTCATACAGTCCACACAACATACATAAAACCATCATCTTCATCAATTATCAACAAAATAACAGGTACGTGAAATCATTTTCTAAAAGTGAGCGAAAAGGAAAAAATAGAATAAACGAAAGGAAAAAAGTCGCGAGTGCATATTCGGAACATAATTGTATTAAACACATATGTGCTGGTCGTCCATCTATCACCCTAATCTCGGCATTAACGGCAATATACGTATTTGGTTAGCATTGTGTTTCCTTTTTATAATACCCATGCATTGAAGTCCCTTCCAAGAAGTGTTAACAATTTAATATTTGTTAAAGTTTGAATTCGGACAGACATACTTCTCTATAAGCATCATTTATTGTCGTTTAAAAAAAAAAAAAAAAAAAAAAAAAAAAAAAAAAAAGAGCATTGGTTTATGCAGTAGTGAATTTGCCTTTCGTTTTGATCATTCACTTACAGCATACCTACTTCGCCAAACGATCTAGTTGTTTGTTGTTATTGTTATGCCTATTCGCCGTCTCTCATTGCATTGAAAAAAAATAACAATAACAACATATCGATATTCCAACCACTGGTCGCATACCGAAAAAAAAAACTATTTGGTTGTTCGCTCCGTTGTTGTGAGAGCTTGCACTTACTTCTTTATTTTTTCTAACAACAACACACTCAGTTGTTGCTGCTCTGCCGCTTGACCGCTTTCTTATGCACCACCACAGGCACGTTGACTACGCTGTCGACGTCGCTTGTGTTTTATTTCGTTTTGTCTGCTTTCGTTATTTCGCTGCACAGTGGGTCGCAGGTGAAAAATTCATAATTTATTTTTAATAAATTTATTAAAACAGAAAATTGGCGTATTTTCTCAAATTAATTAATTTTTTGCTACCAACGGGTTTTTGGATGTTGTGCACGCTACAACCAGCCACATATGTACAAATAAATATTTTTTGTCGGCTAAGAATAGTTTTGATTTATTTGTATAAAAATATTTATTTGGGTTCTTTTTGCAAATATTATTATCTGTTTTTCATTGAACTTCAGTTTTATTTTCTTGCGTACCCTACATTCGGTCATATACGCCAAAAATAACAAAATTGTTTATTTCTCTTGGAAAATTGAACGAGATTTTCAGATTGTTTTTATATTTTCTTACATTAAATATCAGCTGTGTAGTATTTCTCGGAATTTTACTTTTTCTCTAAACGCACACCCTACGGACAGCCCCACTGAAATTTTGAAAATATAATAGGTGAAATTATTTTTTTGCAGATTTCAAGCATAATTTCGTAGGAAATCAATATTTTTAGAGATTTTACCTATCTAGTGCTCGTTGTTTGCCTTTAACTTGATAAATCGTAGATCTTATTGAGTATATATTTTTTCCGCTGCAATTTTAAGTATTTTTCTGGTTTCTTATTCACCATGCCATTTACCCCATTGGACATGTTTATTAGAGCTTCGGATGCTCTCATTAAATTTGATGCACATTTCAATTTGGTGCGCGATGAGGATATAGATGAGTTTGAACTAGAGGTTCGCGGCGCTGAAATCGAGAAATTGTGGGCTAAAGTTCAGGAAATGTTTGATAAATGCCTGGACTATTTGATGTCATCGGTAGATTCACAAAATGAGGATATCGATTCAGTAGACAGTAAATATGAGGTTTCGCATCAGACATATATTAAATGTCTTTCGGCCATTAAGCGGAGACTTACCAAATATCGGAAACTCCCATCGTCACCTTCTAATTCTATCTTAAATGGTTCTATTGTGTCATTAATTGAAACTTCGGAAAACGCAGTTCCCAATTTAAGTTCGTCGTCCCGAACATCTAAGGATATGGGAACGCAGGTCGATACAATTGCTTCTGAAGTTGATTCAATGAAAAGTGCTAGAAACAACGTCTCGGGTTGGTTTCCTTCGGATAATGTTCACTCTCTTACCCTTCCTCCGTGCGATATTGAGGTTTTCAAAGGAGATTTTCTTTCATGGCCGACTTTCCGGGATTTGTTTACTACGGTTTTCATAAACAATGCCCGCTTAAGTGATATAGAGAAACTTTGCCATTTAGTGCAAAAAACATCCGGGGAAGCTAGGGAAATCGTAAACAAATTTCCTCTTACTCACCGAAGTTTCACTTTAGCTTGGACCGCTTTAAAAAACACATATGACAATAAACGAGTCATTGTAAATAGTCATCTGAAGATTTTATTTGACCTTCCCGCTGTAGATCGAGAATCTAGTTCCAATTTAAAAATAATTCAACGGGGCATAAACACTTGTTTGTCGGCTATGGCAGTTTATGATATTCCAACGGATCAATGGGATCCTATTTTAGTCTTTTTGTGCATTCAACGTTTGCCTAGGTTAACGGTCACCTTGTGGGAGCAAAGTATACGGGATAAATCAGCAATATCTTTGTGGTCAGATTTAGATGCATTTTTGACAGAGAGAATTCAGACTCTTGATTGTTTACGGGACATTAAGGGACCTGATTCACATACCAGATCTAATCAGGCCAGGGTTCAGCCTCACTTCACTAGCGCTTCGGTGATTGTTCACGCCAAATCCACTTCGGAATTCTTTTGTTCCCTCTGCCCTAGACAAAACCATTCTCTTCGGTCATGTCCTAAATTCCGAATATTGTCGATAGAAAAGAAATTGTCTGTTGTCAAAACACAGGGATGTTGTTGGAACTGTCTGTCTCGGGGACATTCAGTTAAAGAGTGCAAAAGTTCTAATCGGTGTAGTATTTGCAAAGGCACTCATCATTCGTTAATACATAGACAAAGCAGTGATACTCGGGTATCAAATAGCTCATCCTCGCCCTCGTTTGCCCTATCAAATCCTAACGTCGCATCCACTTCTACTGGTTCTAATCCCACTACCACCAATACGCAAGTTTTTCACACATCGCAGAATAGGAATGTCTTGCTAGGTACGGCTATGGTCAATATCCTTCATCAGGGTGCCTCTTATCCAGTTCGGGCTCTAATTGATCCTGGATCTGAGGCGTCCTTCATTACTGATCGCATTCAAAAGCAACTTCGGTTACCAGTACGTACGGTAGATGCTACGGTTTCGGGTGTTAACGGTTCCGTTTCTGCCACAGTAAGGAAAAATTGTTCGATTTGCCTTGGTTCTAACCACATTCCTTCTGTTAAGCTTGAGACCGTCGCTTTCATTCTCCCTCAGATTTCGGAAAACTTGCCTTCATTTGCTGTTCGGTCTAATCTTTTTGATCAATTGCCCAAGCTACCATTAGCTGATCCTCACCTCTTTGACAGTCGTCCGGTAGATTTGTTGATAGGTGCTGATTTGTATCCCCAGATAGTGTTAGAGGGAGCTCATCAAAAGGTTCTAGGGTCACTTGTAGCTCAAAATACGGTATTCGGTTGGATCTTAACGGGCCCATTGTTAACAAAACATATGCAAGTTTTTAGTTCTAGGCTGCATTTCGAAAAAAAGGAAAATCTTTTAGGCGATTCAATATTGTCTCCTCCGATTAAAAGATTTCGCAGAGGTTCAGCTGTACCTCAATCGTTTTGTAATAGAAAACGGGAAGAAAACTCACAAAATTTGGCTTGGAGGCTAGATCGAGTTGTTAAGGTTCACCCCGGCGGTAATGGAATGGTTCGGCTAATTAACGTAAAGACATCACAAGGGCCAATAACAAAGCGCGTCGTTCTCGCCAATTAAATTATGCTACTTTCTCTTGGGTTTCTTATTTATGTCACAATATACGGTTCGGATGGATTATTTTAAACTCATGCACTCGTTATCAATTTACAAATGAATTAATAAACAAAATATGAAATACGCTCACTAGAAACTGATCTCACGTCTTCTTACTATTAAGTTACTTTGATTAAGTTCATAACTTGTTGATTCCATTTAATTTATGGTCAAAGGGATCTCGGGATCCGTCGAATTACATTGCTTGCTACCATAAATTAAATGGCCAATACGAATTATATTGATTCCACGCAATTTGGTACAAACGATAATAATTAATATAGCAAACTAATTTATATTTATAATTATTGTAACATTGTCCAATGTTTCAAGGTGGGCGGCAATGTTTAAGTTAGAATTGCAAATTGCCAAACGATCCAGAGAGCCTACGTTCGCTTAGTACGGACCGTAGAGAGATGCATTCTTGGGCTAAAAGGTTGCCTGCTACTTCCCCTTGGAGCCTACGTTCGCTTGGCTCGGACCGTAGGGAGAAAGCCTTCCTAGTCTGAAGATTTTCCCTACAACTCTCCTTGGGGCCTACGTTCGCACAGCTCGGACCGTAGGCAGCTTTTCCAAGTCATTTCTCTACAACTCTCTCTGGGTACTCTCTCAGCCCGTGTTGCTGTTAGAGATTTCCTGGAAGCATCGGTGCTTCCAGCCACCTCGATGCATTGCGACTTGGCATTCATAGTAACTCTCTTGCTAGCTACGGAGCTAACCGCATAAAAAAGGTAATCTGTCAACTCGGGTTGACAAACTCTCACAACAATAAACGGTCATTTATATTATATTAATACTAATCCCCCTTGGTTTTTTTTATCTTTTTATTTCTATACGGTCACGGTTTGTATGCCTGAGAGAACATCAACGTCTCATACGGAGAGAAACACCATCAATAAAGAAATTATCAAGATAGAACCTATCGGAACATGTGATCAATTGGCGGACATTCTCACGAAGTCCCTGGATAATAATCGGTTTAAAATACTATATAAATGCATTGTTTTATTTGATGAAGAGGGTGTATGACACTGACAAATTTGCCTCATCAAAATGCAGGTTTCAGATTCTTAGCCTCTGTGGAGAAAATACTTTAGGGACATTTGACACTTCGTAATATTTATATGCGACTTATGACAGGCGCGAACGTAAACAATAATACTCGTTTTAGAATCTCTTCTATAAATGTTTTTAGTATTTTGATTAATAATAATAACACTCTTAAACGTAAAATCAAACTTCGCACATTCCAATATTTTTTTCTATGTTAGA
Source organism: Musca domestica (assembly GCF_030504385.1). Taxonomy (NCBI): domain Eukaryota; kingdom Metazoa; phylum Arthropoda; class Insecta; order Diptera; family Muscidae; genus Musca; species Musca domestica. Next base: position 14,468,645 of record NW_026712245.1, on the reverse strand, counting down.
GTAGGTGTGAACATGGAATATATGGGTCACCTTTCCACTCTAAACTTCAAATGATCAAGCCCAATGACCATATGGGTTACAATGAGGTAAAATATGTAAGTAACATAAAAAAGACTAAATATTTAAACTGTTTTGAACTACTCTGCTACATTTGTGAAAATTCTACTACTCAAATATTGGCTTATGGAAAGATTTATTTATTTATTTTTTACCAACATCTGTGAATTGTTTGAATATTTATTAAACAAACGGTTACTCTACACAAAGTAAATAGAAAACAATATCAAATAGATTAAAGAAAAGGAAAAGCAAGTGGATCGTTGCAGGAGATTTGCGAGTAGTTGCCAATCGTTCGATGAGTTACATTTATCTATTAAATGAGATATGTCGTCAGTTTTTGAACAGTTATTTTTGCAGCTTTCAGCCATATTGGATCCAGACTTTTTAGATAGCAATCGCAGTACGAAGGGAGAATTCAACCATCGACTAAAACGGGCAGGCAATGGCGCATTTGTTTTAAAAGTTGATCGGTTGGCGAAAATGGAAAAGACAGCCACTAACTGTGACATGGTTACCATTACGAAACTAACGCCAAAAAAAATTACTGAAAATTAAAAAAGGAAACAAATTTATTAGACGAATAGTAGCACAATATTCAATTATTTGAAAAAAGAGATGTAATTTTATTAAATAGTTCCAAAATTAATATTTTAAAATGTCGATACCATCGATTGTATCGCAACATGTTGGATGCATTTACCTCCCCCCAAAGATATTTGTCCAGAGTATCACATATGTTTCGAAAAATTGGAAGGCATGTACCAAAATACAGCCCTAGTCGTCGCCTACCATTACATCGGTTTAGAGTTTTCACATTTTTGATAATGATTTAATCAACATTAGCATTATTTTAACCTGACAATGTCATAGGAAGTAATTACAGTAATTTAATACTACTCTCCTGTAATGCAGGCGGAAATGAGTTGTCATTACTTTGTTCTTCAGGGAGTATGGACATTTGCGACCAAATTTTTAGTGGGTATGATAAGGAAATAGAAAATGAAGGTATTTCATTGGTCATTTCTTGGTAAAATACGAGCAGGTATAAAAATAAACGTGTTTGGAGGTTGTCGAGATACAGTGTTCCTCCTCGAAAAGCGAGTCCAAGTTCACAATTTTTAGTGTAAATCCAAGATACATTTTTGATTTAATTTCGATAATGATCTTTGACCGTCCGACAAATAGAACATATATATGTACATGAGTTCTACATCTATATATAGGGTTAAAACTAAATAGGGTTTACCTATGTTGGGTGCTCCTCTGGAAAAGTGTTGTCCATTAAAAGAAAAATAAATTAATTCCCCCGATGCTAGCCACAAACTTATCGCGTTGATCCAAAATGTTTCGGTGCGTGTTGGTTCCAAACACAAGCTAAAAATTGTGAATGCCGCAATTGAAATAGCTGGACAGCGAAAAATTACCGCGTAAGACGACTCCCTTTGAAACGTGATATTATAGTCCACTGACGTATACGGGTAAAGGCAGCAGGGGTAATATTTGGCAACGTGCGATGCATTGTACCCCGTTACTTTGTATTCCATATTTTGTCTATTTACGTTGGTAAAGCTCATGCTTTCGTTTGCATTCACGTGCATTATGTCCACTTCGAATCCGTCGAACGTCCACGAGCCCAAAACCAAGTGACACTCATGCCTATCGTGCGGCCAAAACGTCATATCTTTTGTGCAGAATATGTTAACATCAATAGCATCGCTCCAAAACACCACTCCATTCTGTTTTACCGACACAAACCCATTGCGGTGCATTCGTATGAATTTATTGGGGGCGTTATTGTAGAACTCCAAATCAGGTATCCAAATGTGCCGCTGGTTAACAGTGATATATGTGATATTGCCGTAATCGCTAGGATTCCACACCAATTTTGGATCGCGCCATCTCTGGGGAATGAAATAATGAAATAATTCAAATGTATTTAGAACGTAAATTAAAAGAAGAACTAGTAGACTTGTTTCAAGATATCCCTGTGTTAAAAATTGTACTATGTCTTCTACCCTCTCTATTATGAAGGGTATACAAAACTTTTACACGCCATTCGTAACTCCTAGAAATAATCAAAGTATACTTATTGTTTTTTTTCTCGTGACGGAGGGTATTAAAAGTTCAGCCTGACCAAACTTACTGGATTTTTACTCCCTAGGATGAAGACGCTACATTTTTTGATCAGAGCAAACGCGACTTGTATTTTAAAATTCATAATTTCAGGAGTCCTTCCATGAAAAAGGAAGAAAATTCAAAATAATATTTCACAAGTTTTATATTTCAATATTTATATCCATATTTTTGTTTTTCAGAAAATAAATATTTTTAATCAAAAAGTTGTGTTTTGGCAGCAAAAGAAGACAACAACTGGCTGTGACAACAGCTTACCGCGTAAATACACCTTGATTGCCAGCTTCTGATGCACTGAAGGCGGTTTTTGAAGGTAGCATAGAAGCCGTTATATAGACAACAACTGGCTGTGACAACAGCTGTCTGTGACAACAGCTTACCGCGTAAATACACCTTGATTGCCAGCTTCTGATGCACTGAAGGCGGTTTTTGAAGGTAGCATAGAAGCCGTTATATAGTCTTCATACTTGTCCTAAGCGAAACCAAATTCAACCATTCCATAATTAAACTTACATGATTTATCAGACTAATATTTTAGTTTTCTGTTTTAGATTATATTCTTGACTTTTATACCCTCTAAAAGGTGTGAAACTAGCAGAATATTTGGTCCGAAAAAAATGCAACATTCTTGCCAGCTGTGCGCCCATAATAAAGAAAGAACTACAAAATATATATTTGACAATGAAGGAACATAAAACCGTATGATAGCGTGAGATTTCCTTGTTCTTTTTTAGAAATATGACAATAAAATGTAAATGGTAATTGTAACATCATCAAAACACCGAATATCGAAAGGTACTTTTATGTGGGGGCTATACCAAAACGTGGACCGTGTATCTCATTTTCAACCATCTTAGGCACAATACAAATTGTTCTGTAAGTTTGAAGCTCTACAGAAATAGACAGACGGGAAGGACAGAGAGATCGTTAGTCTACAAAAAATATTTAGAGATGTTACAAATGGAATGGCAAAGTTTATATACCCTCTTTTTCAAGGTGGGGGGGTAAAAATCATATAACATATGTCTTTGGTTTAGTCTTGCAAGGAAAAATTAATATTTATGATAAAATAGTTTAATCCTAATTTTAGAAAACACTTTCGGTGTTATTGCACGTTTAAGCCCATATAGCAACGAAAATCTTCTTCTTCTATATCTATAAAAGAGGAAAATGTTTGTATATTTGTTTGTTTGTTTGTAATTTATGGACTCGAAAACCGCTGAATAGATTTTCCTGAAAATTTCCATATATACTGCAACATCGCCTGAAAGTAACATAGGCTATATACATTTTTGAATTTCCACTTGGAACTGGAGATATAGCATCAGAATCGGAGGTACCTCCCAAAAATTTAAATTTTATATGCACATATCTATTGATTGGTTGAAGATACAGTCTCCAAATTTGGAATACGTAACGGAATTTGGAACAAAAATAAGTTTGCCAAATTATATTGTAATCGGTTCAGATTTGGATATAGCTCCCATATATATTTTCGACCGATTTCGTTCATTTGATGCCTCAAACACAATATGAATGTTCGATTCCAATGAAATTTGGAATGTGTGACGGGATTTAATCCGAAAATAAATTTGTCAAATTATATTGAAAACGGTTTAGATTTGGATATAGCTCCCATATATATTTTCGGCCGATTTCAAGCATTTGATGCCCCAAACACGCTATGTATCCCCAATTTCAATGAAATTTGAAACGTGTGATAGATTTTATCTAAAAAATTATATTTCCCAAATTATATTGAAATCGGTTCAGATTTGGATATAGCTCCCATATACATTTTCGGCCGATTTCATGTATTTGGTGGACCAAACACGACATGTATTTCCAATTGTAATGAAATTTAAAATAAGTAACGGAATTGGGAGCCAAAATGAATTTGTCAAATTAAATTGAAATCGGTTCAGATTTGGATATAGCTCCCATATATATTTTCGACCGATTTCATGTATTTGATGCACCAAAAACGCTATGTATCTCTAATTTCAATGAAATTTGGAATGTGTAGCGGAAATTAAAAGAAATATACATTTGTCAAATTATATTAAAATCGGTTCAGATTTGGATATAGCTCTCATATATATTTTCGACCGATTTCATGTATTTTATGCACCATATACGATATGTATGTTCGATTCCAAAGAAATTTGGAATATGTAACGGGATTTTGATTAGAAAATAAATTAGTCAAATTATATTAAAATCGGTTCAGATTTGGATATAGCTCCCATACATATTTTCCGCCAATTTCACATATTTGATGCACAAAACACGATACGTATTTCCGATTCCAACGAAATTCGGCATGAGTGGCTAAATTTGGTACAAAAATAAATTTGACAAATTATATTCAAATACGCTCAGATGTGATTATAGCTCCCATTTATATACTCAGCCGATTTCACATATTTGATGCACCTAAAGCGAGAGAGACAAAATCTGGCACCAGAAAAAATTGCCAAATTATATTGAAATCAGTTGAGGTTTGGATATAGCTAACATATATATTTCGGCCGATTTCATACATATTATGCACCAAACACGATATATATGAATGTGTGGCGGAATTTGGTTATAATAATAAATGTGATAAATTAATTGGAAATTAGTGAAGATTTGGATATAGCTCCCATATATATATTCTCGGCCGATTTCACATATTTGACGCACCAATTTCAATGAAATATGAAAGGTGTGGCGGAGTTTGGCGTAAAAGTAATTTTTTTTTAAATTATATTTAAATCGGATCAGATTGGGATATGATTTTGATAAGAACCATTGACCCACAACGCCTTAGGCTAACACTAAAAAACAACACAACAATTTATTTGAAATACGCTTTTTACGGCGAAGTATGTTGCTATCTCGAATTCACTAATTGCAATAGAAATGCCACTCTACTTAAAAAAATTGCAGTTTCCTGCATGGTATTTGCTATGAAATAAATAAATCCAAAGGACAAATCCTTCGTGTATGCATGTCATGTTACTGCTTTTGTAATGATTTTGTTTATTAACGCATTAAATTAGTGCAATATTTTTTTTTAATTTTTAAATTTGTTTTTCTTTATCCAACATATGTTCGTAAATAAAATTTTGAATGCATATAAAATCAAAAGGGGTAGCGAAGCGCACCGGGTTCAGCTAGTATTACATAAATAGGTAACTACGTGATACATGTTTTTTAAAACTGTAATACAACTGACGCCTTTCAACCAGGGTCGAATGAATGAGCCATAATCTTTTTTCATGTCACACTTCACCAATAAATTAGCAACAATCTTATATCCAATGAAGCCGTCCTCCATGTATTTATGTAATTGTTACCAAAATACGTGGAAATTAAACTTGGACAGAACTCATTTTGTTTTTATTTTTACATCTCTACCAACTTTTTCTTAAGAACATAAATAGTCTTACTGTTTATTTTCATATTTGCTTCCAAAGAGTTGTATTACTTGCTTTTCCATCAAGATTAACCCAGTTTCCTAGCAAAGTTCCTTAAGACGGAGACCAGGGGCTGGATTCTTGTTTTATGAAAATATGAAATGAAAAATATATTCTTTATAAATTTTTTCATTTGACACTTCTTTCCTCTATAAAAGTTTTCATTTCACATTTTCATAGAACAAGAATTGAGGCCCAGGTCCTCAATTCTTGTTCTATAAATGAAAACATTTATAAAAGAAAACCAAATAAAAAACCTTGTTAGAGGAAATATTTTTCATTTCATATTTTTATAGAACAAGAAACCAGACCCAGATCTTAGAAAAACCCTTTGGCTCACTCGCATTAATTTTGGTTATTGAAATGTGAACGCGGATACAAAATGGCAAAAGTATGTTTTTTTGTTATTGACTTACGACGTGCAACAATCCAACCAAATGAAATGCTCCATTTTTTTCCAAAAAGTCGAAGTGCTGCATTTCGATGTTGACAAAAAGCATCACAGTCTCATTCAATCCTTGTACTGGTCTCGAGGAGGGATGGTAGTTCGCCAGTAACGTTTTCTTGAGCAAATCCCTATCCATATCGCCCGTTGAAACTATAAAAAGAAATTAGGTGTTACAACAACCATAATTTACATGTGAATGCCTACCATGATCTGCTCCACTTGCAGATGCTATAACTCCCGCGAAAGCAAAACAAATCGACAGAGCCAGCATTATTTTAACCGACACTCTTTGGCACAACGTGAACACGACTGCCTTCATCCAATAACTAAGACAAGCAACTGTCGCTGACTACCCATTTAAGACACACTGCTCTTCGCGTTTAATTCAGATTTATAAAAACAACATTAGAATTCCAGATTCCTATGTGTAGCTTTCTCTGTAATCCAATTGAAGTAATTGTCTAACAAGCTGCAATAGGGAGCCTCACACTAGTAATCAATAAATTATCACGTATTTTCCAAACTATATTGCAGTCATTTCATGCACACATACATTATGTCGCATAAAATTTTGCAAACCATATGATACCCTACAACACTACAAATATTAGAAACCCCTTATTTCCAAATCCATTTTGGAAAATTTCGCTTTTGAAATTATGTCACGGAGCACTGCCCACATATTACCCTTAGCATTTTGACCGGGAATATTTGCCCAATATTTACGTACTTCATCGTGCTGTTAGTTGCTGTGTTCCATTTTACAGCTATATATATTCCAATTATCATCCAAAATGCTAGACTTTTTCCCCGTCTTTAACTCTCTTCTCAGGCGTGTTTATTGGCTTCAATTGTTTGATAAGGAATTTTTTTCTATTTTTGGTTCATTTGAACCCCTAAATATTTTGCGATCATCTCCAAAAGTAAGAGTCCTCTCTGCATACCAAATTTAGACTCATCTATAAGATATGCTTTTGCTTTGATTTGCTTGGGCTATATTCGTCAACGAAATCAGCATAAAAAAGCCAGAAGTTCGCATTTTGTGTACTTCGGATATCGCCTGTAAGTAATGTTGGTATCCTTCACACAAAAATAGTGGTCCATTCCACACGCCGTCCTAAACTCTAACTTCAAGCGAGGTTTCCATTTGTGACCTTTATAACGGTTGCAAAATCAGGAACAACTTCAGTTGTTGGTCCATTTCAACCCCAAAATATACAGCGGGCATCTTTGAAAGCAATAGGCCTAGCCCTTCTGAGCCTTACCCTACCCTTGTGAAAATTTTCGTGTGGATCGAACGATAATTGCAATCTGTATATAATAGCCCCAACCTGTGTTGTAAGGTGAAAAAATATTACAAAATGTACAACTCAATATTATAAGTCAATTTGAAAAAATCGCATGCGATAAAAATATTAATAAATAAAAATATGTCACAAAATACTACAAAATCTATATTAACATCATTATTGGCATCTTTTTATGCGATTTTTTTAGATTTTATTCTTTTGTGCCAGGAGGACATTCAGAATTTACAAAATTTGTCGGTCCAGCCATTCTTGAGATATAAGCATTTTAGCTAACATCCCCTTCCTTTGTTTATACACATTGTATATATTTCGCTATATATATTCGATATATTTACTATCGGCATCTACGTAACGGTCAGAATTGACCTGTTCGTCTATTTGTGATTTCGCCGGGACTAAAAATATTGGCGGTGTAATGAAAAATTTGACTTTTATTTAACACAAATGTTATGGTCTATTTCACCCACTACAAATTCCCCGGTGACCATCAAAATTGGAAGGTTTTTGCCCAGCCTTGAGCTCTAGCCCCATGCTAATTTCCGCGTCGATTGGCCCATAATTTCGACCTGTAGAGCAACTGCAAAATCAGAATTTTTTTCAGTTTTTGGTCCATTTCGACCCCTAAATATTATGCGATCATCTCCAAAAGAAATAGGGTTCTATTCTGACCTTAACCCCACCTCCATGAAGATCGGACCATAATTGCGACCTGTAGAGTGATTACAAATTAACATGGACAGACGAACGGACGGACATACATAGGAAGATCGACTCAGCTCGGCGAGATAGGAAGATCCATATATACTTTCCTATGTGGCAAACCAATATTTCGAGGTGTTACATAATTTTTGGTCCAATCAAACTTGTAATACCCCCAACACATAGTATTGTAGTCCCGTTTTGCATCGATCATATCGTTATCCATACTAGGACTATTTGTGATACAAAGCTTTTATAACAACAAGTAAAAAAAACATTAAGTTCGTCCGGGCCAAACTTTTAATACCCTAAACAAAAATTTCAGAAATAGATTTTTTACTAACCGTGCAATACTCCAAATCCCAAAAAAAGGAAAAATTGGTATGCGTCCTAAAAAGCATAAATAATACCTGAAACCGACACCTTCGATTTGGGAATATTTTTTTATTGCGAAGCACGATTTGTCTAATAAAAGCAAAACTAAAGAAAACCCAGTAAGGAAAAGTCGGGCGTGCCGACTATATGATACCCTACACCACTATGCAAAGCTAACGTAACAAAAGAATTTATTTCAAGTAGATCATACCACCTATCAACATTTGGCTTTAGAGCAGTTATAGTTTGCTAGAGAGTGCATGATATAACTTGGGGACGGATTAAATTAAACAAAAAAAAAAAAAAAAAATATATATATATATATATATATATATATATATATATATATATATATATATATATATATATATATATATATATATATATTTGTTTAATTTAATCCTCATATTAAACTCATATTACGCATGTGACGGACATAAAACCCAAAATCTGATGAAACACATATGTGGTAGCTATAGCTGTATCTGAATCGATTTTCTCCAATTTTGATTGACTTGCTTTTAGACAAAATTCGGTGGGATGTACCAAAATACAGGTCACAATTAACACCATTGGGTAAAGAAAACATGTTTATATAAAAGTATCTGCATTCAAAAATGTCCCACTTTAGACTACATGAAGTTAACAGGTTTGAATCCAGATACTTTTATATAAACATGTTTTCTTCACCCAATGGTAGAGAGTATTAAAAGATCGGCCCGACCGAACTTAATGTTTTTTACTTGTCTTAAATTTATATTGTTTTTATGTGAATATTTTAAAATTTGATGATAATTGGTTATTATACCTTACACCACATAGTGGTAAGGGTATTACGTATTTGTGCATTTGTTTGTTACATGGAGAAGGATGCGAGGTAAACGCATAGTTACTTTTGAGGATCTTCATAAAATCGATTTATGCATGTCAGTCCGTTCGTCCGTCCATGTATTCTTGTGAGCACAATGCAGGTCACATTTACTATCCGATTGAGATGAAATTTTGCAAACAAATGTTGAAATTGTTTAAATGTTGTTCAGGTAAGGTAAAACTACCAGCTGATTACGACTTCTGCCAATTTATGTATGTATTTATTTTTCCAGTTTTGCAATGGAATTGACACAGTTTAGATCATACTTTCGAATAAATGAGAAGATGCTGTTGCATATAGTTTTGAATAATTTTAGATACTGATGGGCAATTTTTAGAATCCAATCTTAAAGAGTTAAACTGTAAAACGTGGGGATTCAGCTTCGGCTTTTCCAATTTTGCCTAAACTCGTAAAAAGAATCAAGGGAAGGATGTTTTAGTGAGGTAAACTTTAACAAAAGTAAGAAATTACTCCAACTGTTGTAAACCAAAATTGTTAATGAATTACTCAAAATGTGTAATAAAAACATGTACTAAAACGACGGGTCACGGCTCGTTTTTAGTCTCCCACCACAATGTGCTGTGCATGTGAGATTATTCTCATTAAGTATAGAATTTTTATTTTTGAATGAGAACATTTACACAATAATATGAATAAATAGCCGTATTTTAGAAAATCTACGTTCATTTTTATTTATTTATTTTAATGTTAATTGTTTATACAAAACTGAATTTGTTATCCTTTTTTATTGAAATGCTACTTCGCATTCCATTTTGTGTTCTTTAGATGATGTCGATTTCTTTTTTTCTGAAAAAAACTTTTGCAGCTGTGCTTTAGTTATAAATGGGTCTCCTTCCGCCTTCCTCAAATAATAAAACAGGCCAAGTAAAGGTTTATTTTTAGGGATGTATGCGATTTATTTATTAGAGACAAGTACCGTTGATTAGTTCTTGGAGTACAATTTCATAAAGTTTATTTCTACAAATTGTCTAACAACTTATGTAAGCATAACCGAAATACTAAAAAATAATTTGCCAAATGCTGTATGTACACGAAATAACATTCAGTTGGTGTGCCCCCCTAGCTTCTTACACTTGCATAAACTTGATGGGGCGGCACACATAGTACCCTTTAACTAGTTTGATTATTACCTAGTTATATCTTATCACACATAATTGTCAAATTAACTTTAAGGGCGCTTTGGGCTGCCCACGCAACGGGTGGTTCTTTTTGGGGACAATGATGGTAATCTATTCACTTGGGAGGAATATGGCGAGAAAAAGACATTTTTAAATTGGTTTTGCCTAATGAAATGTATCCGTTTGCGGCGATCGAGGCTCGAAACTAGAGCTGCAGTAAGACCAGTATGGACTTCGAGAATTCAGAGACGGGACCGGAGGTACTGGTGGCGAGGACGGCGTATCGGGGGATTCTGTCTCCTCCAATGTCCGATTGGGGTGAACAAATCCCGTTAACGTATTTGGCACAGTATGTGTTGTTATGACTTCGGCAGTCGGCGGTGAAAACCCCATGCTGGATCCAGGTGGGGAGGATGTTGTGTGGTCAACGTGCGTACTTGATGGGGTAGCATGTATATGTACTTGTGTATTGGATGTGGAGGGGTGTATGAGGGATTGCTGAGCAGGATATGGAGGATGATGTTGGTGGTGAGGAACTTTGTACGCTCCAAGCATACCAATGGTAGAGGATGCATCACAACCCTGTGCCTGTGATTGGCACGCTATCATAAGGCCATGGAAATCGAACTTGTACGCGTATCGCTTACCATGCACTTTCGTCATAATATTTTTATCATAGTAGTATCTGAAAATAAAAGAAAAGAAGGTTTATATACTACTGTAGATTAAGGGACAGAGAAGAGCAATTTCAACTCGAATTTTTTTCAGTTAAATGTTTATTCCATAATATAAGATCGCTAAACGCTGGTAACTGGGTTGTTCCCATGTCTATGTTTTGGCTCTGCAATGTCTCTTCCATGGCATGTGTTCAGGCACACAGAAAGCCCAACAGACAAACAATTGTAAAAATAAATTATGCTAATGAGATTTCAAATTGAAAAAATAATAATTTCGTCTGACGTAAATAATTTTTTTCATTTTGGGCAAAAATTAAAAAATGATAAAAGCATGAACAGTACCATGGTATAATTATTACAGGTAACAGCAAGCCCCAGCTAATTGACTTTATAGTAATACTGGTGTCAAACTCGATATGCCGTTTTGTGATTTAATTCCATTTCTTGATATGCAATAGGTATACTCATGGTAGAATTACAAGGTAACCCTTTCAGGCCAGCTGGTATCAATTTGATATGTCAAAAAGTTGTTGTAATTTGAAGTCGCCTTCATTTACACATAAGAAGATTGTTGCATGATTTCAAACTTTAACAATGCTATTGATGGAAAATCGAGATTTTACGTTTTTATAGAGTATGAGGGAAAAAGTGTATATTCAACATATGGTAGGCATAGGTAATATGGAGATCTAAAATTCGTGGATATTTGAAATAAGTGAAACAGGGAATCAATTTCATATAGGAGATAAACCTATACATGGAATTTCATCATCTTATTTGTACGGATTTTCAACTATGTTACACACTATTGACAGTGAAAGGTGAATGATTCCAAAGCATACTGGATTGGTTTGGGGAACAAAACATTGGCAATTTTTGGGGTGTGATTAAATATTGAAATAATTTTTTTATTTCAAATTGTTCGAATGTATTAAAGTTATCTATGCATAAAAGACTTCCTGTCTGCTATACATTTCATAGCTAAGCAAATAATATGCGTGGACTCACAGTAGACTCAGCCCCCTGTATCTTCTGCAATCTTTGATCCATATCTTAAGTAAGCCTGAGGAGTAAATATACCCTAAAGTACCTTTTAGGTAACATGTCACTACAGCGAGAAAGCTGACGATGTAGCAAAAAAGGGTACACCCCAGAACCACCACAAAACCTAATTTTAAAGCATCAAAAATAATTTTCCGGATATTTTCTTATGTTTGTTTTTTGATTGTTGAAAATATTTAGCAAATTCTACTGTTGGGCAAATTTTAAAAACTGTCAATATAATATTATTTTTGTTTGTTTACGGAAAAATAGTTGTCGCCTATAACACATCAACTAGCGAAAAACGTCCTTGTCAGTAAACATTGCAAGAAATTTCCGGCAAATTGGAAAACTTTATTACCATTAATACATACAATGGTAAAATTTGAAATAAGACTGTCCATCTCTGCATTTTCTGTTATTTACTTGTCAAATCAGGTCCCCATTTCTAATTTCTGTGTATACAATGGATTTATAAATATGAATTTTGACAATGAGATGTTGTCAAATGATTGCTTGACTTTACCTTCTAAATACTACCATGATGCATACAAAAGCAAGTTCGAAAAAATGGTACTGTCAAAACAGAATTTTGTAATTAAACATATGTTAAAACAAGTGAGCAAAGGCTACAGTCGAGCGGGGCCGACCGTTGAATACCCTACAACACTATAATAAACGATACAGTTTATATAGGCGAGATACTCGGAAGAATTCCACAAGATATTGTGACAAATAATAAAAGAAAACCATAAGGTTTCGTTCTCTAATTTTCGAATAATAGCAATTTTAACTAATTTGCTCATTTCCAATTTATTGGAAGATGTTGCACGTAAATGGTCTTCCTAGATCTGGAACCAATATTTCCCAAACACTTATAATCTCTCAGAAGTGGCAAAAGATTAACATTTATTATTGATTTTTGACTGAAACGCGTCTGTATGAGATACACACATTTGACTATATTCTTCAACGAAATCAGCGTTAACGACATAGTCAGAAGTGCGTCTTTCCTGTATTTGTGAATTCTCCAAAAAGTCACTGGAATGGACATTTTTCGTATTTTGTCTACAAAAGTTGGCAAACTATTTCACACATTGAATATTTTTGGATGGCCATCCAAAACTGCTTGGCTTTTTGCAATGCCCGTAACCCCCATTCAAATGTGCGTGAGGATCGGGCAATAATTACGACCTGCTGACAATTTTGAAGTTTTTTGGTCCATTTCAACCCCTAAATATATGGCGATCATCTCCAAAAAGAGTAGACTTCTATTCTGACCCTCATCTGATCCCCATGCAAAATTTCGTTAGGATCGTGCCATAAATGCGATCTGTATATGATATTCTGATATCCTAACTACTTAGTTTTGTTAGCTATAGAAATATTACCAAATGTTTAATTCAAAATGAAAATATTCCAAAAATGTGACAAAATTGAAAAAATATAAGAAAATGTTACAAAATCAATATTTTCATCTTTAGAGAGATATTTTTATGCGATTTTTTAGACGTTGTTTCTTTCCTGCCAAGAGGCCATTCTGAATTAATGAGAACTGTCGAAATCAGTTCAAACGTTCTCGACATATAAGAGATCTTTCAAGCATATCTTCTTTGATAGACATATATATATATAGCACATATTTTGCTATATATCCGTTTTGTTGGATGTTAACATCAATGTAAAGATCAGGAGTAACCTTGTCATGGCTTTGTGATTTCGCCGCGATTTAAAATATTCGCGGTTTAATGAAAAAATTTGAATTTTTTCAACCCAAATTGGTAGGCTTCTTCCCCGCCCTAAACTCTAGCTACATGCGAAGTTCCGCGTCGATTAGTCTATAATTGCGACCTGTATAGCTACTGCAAAATCCGACATTTTTTCAGTTTTTGGTCCATTTCGACCCCTAAATATTATGCGATCATCTCCAAAAGAAATAGGGTTCTATTCTGACCCTAGCACCACCTCCATTCTAAATTTCGTGATTACAAATTAACATGGACAGACGGACAGACGGACGGACGGACATACATATCAAGATCGACTCAACTCGGTGAGATAGGAAGATCCATATATACTTTCCTATGTGGGCTTTGTGATTTCGCCGCGATTTAAAATATTCGCGGTTTAATGAAAAATTTTGAATTTTTTCAACACAAAAGATATGGTCTATTTTACCCGCTAAATATTAACCGATGGCCACCCAAATTGGTAGGCTTCTTCCCCGCCCTAAACTCTAGCTACATGCGAAGTTCCGCGTCGATTAGTCTATAATTGCGACCTGTATAGCTACTGCAAAATCCGACATTTTTTCAGTTTTTGGTCCATTTCTACCCCTAAATATTATGCGATCATCTCCAAAAGAAATAGGGTTCTATTCTGACCCTAGCACCACCTCCAGTCTAAATTTCGTGATTACAAATTAACATGGACAGACGGACAGACGGACGGACGGACATACATATCAAGATCGACTCAACTCGGCGAGATAGTAAGACCCATATATACTTTCCTATGTGGGAAATCAATATTTCGATGTGTTACATAATTTTTGGCCCAATCAAACTTATAATACCCCCAACACATAGTGTTGTAGGGTATAAATATTCATTTCGTGACCAAAATATAAGAAATGTAAAACTTATGAAATATTTTTGTGTAATCTTCCATTTTAATAGATTCCGCCTCCTGTGTGTGAATAGACTTTGGTCAAATGCACAGCTTTGAAAAAAGCAAAACTTTTCTTTTATGCGTAAACGCTGTTTATTAAATATAAAATTAAAATCAATATTCACTTGGAACAAAACAAAGCAAAATGCCATTGTTCTTATTTAGGTTGCCGTCACTGTACAGAGGAGATAACCGTGCATCTCTCTTGCTTACTGTGCGTTAGTTTGCACATCGCTTCGTGCGCACTCTGTTTCTTATGATTACAAACGTGTGTATGAATGTTAACTTACCGCAAAGCTCTGCTGAGTTTATCATAGTTCATGTTCGGTTTCGCCTTTCGCTCTCCCCACAGCTTTGCTACCATATCAGGGTCGACCAACTTGAATTCGCCATTTGTTCCCTCCCACGCTATGTAGTTGTTTTTCGACGAATCGCCAAGCAGCTCAAGCAAGAATTGCCACAACTGTATCTGCCCCGAACCTTGAACAACCAATCGGTGTGAAGCGGCATTTAAAAGCTGATACGGATCTGTGCAACGAAAATATAAAATTAAAATACGTATTTCCCATATACATATGTATGTACATAGAGAACATCGTAGACTCGAATAAAATATTTCAATCATAGTAAGTAAGTATAAATAAAATGAAATATTCTCATGAATGTTTTTATACAAAGGAACAATTATTTCAAAATAGTCTCATTCCAAATAACGATTTCCAGCTATGCATTTTCCGTAATTTACCTTGTCAAATTTAACCAACTCTGTAGTGGGATTCTAGGAAACTCAAAAAGTTAATTAGAGAATTCCACTACTGATTTGTAAATACCCATGGAACAGATTAATGAATATATATGGAGAAAAGGCGACAATACATAAAGCGCTTTTTTGAGTGGCTTAAGTCATCGGCTGGCTTCTTCGTAAAAGAACAAAGGAGCGTAGGGTTAACAAGTGTAAATTATGCTTAAGTCATCGGCTGGCTTCTTCGTAAAAGAACAAAGGAGCGTAGGGTTAACAAGTGTAAATTATGCTTAAGTCATCGGCTGGCTTCTTCGTAAAAGAGCAAAGGAGCGTAGGGTTAACAAGTGTAAATTATGGACCGAAATTGACCTAAGTCAACTATAAACTCCTTTCGTCTTTCACGAAGGAGACAGCCGATGACTTAACCCAGTAAAAAACACTTTTTATGTATTCTCACCTAAAGATTACCTTGAAAACTCTACCAAGACAACTGCCAATACCTTTTCAAATTATTTAAACAATTTTGGTCGGTGCCTTTAAGACAATAATATGACTTATTCCGCTTCCAATTCGAAACTGTAAGTCTTTTATATAAATAAATAAATATTTTTATAAGTAAATAATATTTTTATAAATTAATTATCTGAAATGTTTTTTTTTTAGCAAAAAAGCATATTGTTTGGTGTAAAATCTGTCAATAGAAACCTATGATTTTAGATCCAATAAAAGTACACATGTATACTCTTAATCAGTGAAAAATTCAAACTGTAAATTTTTTATATAAATAAATAAATAATTGTTATTTTTATAAATAAATAATATTTTTATAAATTAATTATCTTAAATGTTTTTTTACCAAAAACTCGATTTAAAGCATATTGTTTGGTATGTGTAAAATCTGTCAACAGAAACCTACGAATTTTAGATCCAACAAAAGTACACATGTATACTCTTAATCAGTGAAAAACTCAAATTTGATTTGGTCATGTCCGCCAGATTTCTATACGAATGTAAGGTAAGAACAATTATTGTTAAATAACATTAGGGAAGTTTGATGGTAGAAAGTAATACAAACGTCACACGAAAAAAGAAAAATGAACGTAAACCAAGTCAAACAAGGATAAAAAACGAGCTTCTAAAACTTTTTGAACTGACCGGTCTTGAATCCTTCAACTACGACCACAAAAAATTATATCTTAGCTCTGAACATGGAAGAATTAAAAAGGTCATTTCAATTGCCAAATTAGTAATTGCAACTAGTCATCTATCATTGACGGCGTTACCTAAAATTCGACGAAATAATGCGCTACATAAATATTCAACCTAATCCCTCCATAAAATACGCTAGGCCCATACCTTTAAATCTACCAACTAATATCGTAAAAATTGCACGGTATAATTATTACAGGTAACAGCAAGTTTCAGCTGATTTGACTCTATAGTAATACTAGTGTCAAACTCGATATGACGTTTTGTGATTTAATTTCATTTCTTGATATACAATAGGTGTACCCTTTTTTGATATAAAATGTCACTGAGGGGCAATGCAAAAAATGTTTTATGCCTAATAATAGAAAAAATCGCCGTTGTACAGGGGAATGATGTGAAAGCATTAAAATTACATATTTTAAGAACTATTCTTCTGCATTTTAAATTCAATAATCCAAATTCCAAACATTAATATTTTTGAAATTAAAATAGTTTATTGAAAATTAATTGTCTTGTTTACATTTTTGGACATGTAACTCTGACACTTGTGTTACGTTCAAAAACAAATTTGTATGTGGTTGTTGTCACGATTGTTGTATAACAACACTTGCTGTTACGTGTATAATTCTACCATGTAAAAAAGGATACTTGTTAAAATTTCCCCAATTGTTATTTTTTAGTTGCAAACATTTGCGTTTTTTGTATTATGCGTTTCTATTTTCAACACTCCTAAAATAAATTGTCCAAGTGTCAATGTTGAAATTGTTCAAAATCGAAATTTTCGTACTCTTGACATATTTCAGTAACATTCATATGTTTAACTTGGGTGGCTAAAAACTTCGACGGAGTATGTCGAATTTTAGGTAACGATCATGGTATATTTGTTAAAGGTAGCAACAACCCCGAGCTGATAGTAGTGTCAAATTCGATATGACATTTTTTGATATTTAATTCTATTTTTGACACACAAAAGGTATACACTTTTGTATATAAAATTTAACTACAGTAACAATGCGAATATTTTTTACCCAATAATAGAAAAAAATTATACTTTAACAAACACCAACAGCGATGGTGCGGAAATCTTTTTCGCGGCAAAGTAACAGCGGCACCACATTAGGTAATATAACTGTATGTTTCATATTTCCTAAAATTGCAAAATGTAGAATACTTTATGCATATATGCAGTTTGGTTTCAGTTTGATGAAAGGGGTGTTGCGTTGCTCACAATTTTCTAGTGATTGCTGAAGTATTGAGAGATTTGGACCTACAGATTAAAAGTACACATTCAGGGGAATGATATGCAATCATTAAAATTAAATATTTTAAGAAGTATTATTCTGCATTTAAAAGTTAACATTTTTGAAATTAAAATAATTTATTGAAAATTAATTATTTTATCTAGATTTTTAGACACATAACAAATCAAATAACAAATCAAATTTGTATGTGGTTGTTGTTAAGTTTTTTAATTTTTTTTTTGATCTGATCAGGTGAAATGAATATTTTCTCTATTCTTGGATCCACATTGGTACTGCAATATTATTTATGTTCCCAAACAATAACTAATTAAAAACTGAAAATAGGGCATTTCCTAATAATGTCAGTGGCACCTTCTAAAAATCGTGTCGAAAAAGGACAGTCACAGTTTTTCATCAAATAAGATGCGTTTTAATATTCCGTGTTCTCGTTATGTAAGTTCTCTAATCTCAAAATTATATAATTTTGTTATAACCCCTGTATAAACATAGCTCTAGATTTGAAGTATTTTGGAGGTTTCAAATTTTGGTTAACACGGCAAAAAGCTATAATGTAAAGGTACTATTAATTATGACTCAATAATAAACCTTGTTGAACTTCAAAGAAACAACAACAATTAACAATAGAAATTAAAAAACAAGTAAACCCCATTTAGTTCGGCCGGGTCGAGCTATTAATGCCCTCCGACATTTAGAAAAGAAAAAAAATATATATATAAGAGTATCTGAATTCAAACGTGTTCTACTTTAAACTACAAATATCAGTAAGGCAGTTTGGATAATGCTGTTAAACTTTTCAAAAAACCATAAAGCGAATGAAGCCGCTTTATGGGGGCCATATCAAAATAGATAATATTATACTACAAGGATTTTTATCTATTGTTATAGGATTATGAAAATACCGAATATCGGCAGGCATCGTTATAAGTGCCCTGTAGGAAAGCATGGACTTAAATATCCAATGTTCTGCCACAGGAGCTAGGACTCATTATGAACTACAAATACCAATTTTTAGACAAATCTGGCCTCATCAGATCTACTCAGAATTTCATGCTGATCATGAATATATACATACTTTATGTGGTCTACGACAAATATTTAGACATGTTACGAACGGATGTATACCCCCTTTTTCAAGGTGGAGGGTATATATAAGATCCCATTCTTAAAAATTTAGCCTTTTCATGTTGCAAATATTAACATTTTTTATTATTTGCTGGTATTTTCAACTTTAAAAAAAGTTCTGTTAAAGTTGAAAATGTACATTTGGCTATTAGGAGAATGCAGAACACACCAATTCTGGAACACACCAAATATTATTATTAATTATATATTACCAGCTGACCCGGACCGCGTTGCTGACCCATAGTATTAGTGTTTAATGCATATTTTTAGGAAACTAATATAACTTGTAAACGTTTAGCTCTTCCTCTTAAAAAAGCATACGTTTTTATAAAAATTCTGGCTACAAATTTGGGGTTTTAATTGTTTAAGCTTAATGATAGTTTCCTTGTTTTGTGATTTATTTTTGTATTCCTTTCAACACATTTAATTAAGGGGCACAATGCACTTGGGTATATATTTTCGATTTGTTTATAGTTTTCGTCACTGCAAAAATGTCAATAGATTCACATAATGGTATTTTTTAAGTGTTTCAAATTCTCTGGCTACATGACTTTAATTTAACTATCAAAAATAAGGTGCCATCGATTTATAGATGTTAAGGTCCCCAGAAGGTATGTAAAATAGCAGAAATATTTGTTGTTGTCCAATCGTCATTTGCAATTGCGATAGAGGTCGCTGTATTCAATATGAGTCTTCGAAACTTTGTACAGGCTTTTATATTATTCTAAGGATGATTGAAGTTATAAAAGGTATATATTGGTCCTCATTTAGATATAGCTCTCAAATAATATTATCTTCTAATATCCTTCGACCAAATGTGGTCTAGTTTGGCATTTGATGATTTCAGTACAGTTAAATCTAGTCCTTTAATACTGGTTCCACCCATATAACTTGCCAATTTGAGGTATTTTGAAGGATTCAAAGTATTTTCGAGGTTATGAATCCATTATCAGAAACATTGCAGCAAAAGTCAAATTTAAGATTTATTTCCTATTCACCGGTACCTACTTTTTTCGTTATATCATCGTACTTAATTACGTTTTTAGACTTCAATTATTAGTATTATACAAAGGCCTTTTGAATTCGTAACTTTTAGAAGACCACTTTTGTCAACCTTGTGTATTCTAGATTAGGGTAAAATCCTATGTCCTATAAATCGCAATTGAGGCGCAATATTTATGTTAGTCTATGAACCTTAATACAATATTCCTAGGATGATTGGAAAATAACATTCTTGTTTAACTTTAATATTACCACAAAGCATTAGTCCTTCTTCATGTTTATGTTACAATTTCTACCGTAAGAACTCTAATTTGATCGCGATTTGTTCGGAATTTTTTTAATAAGAATTTTCAACTGCAATGTTTTTCTGAAAGAATTCTACACACAATTCTATATCAAAAAGCAACTTTCGATTTTTTCAGTTTCGTGATTTTTCCAGAGGCCCAAAATGTAATTAAAAATAACCGAAAAAAAAAATCGGCCCAGCCGCTTTCAAATTACATATGTGTAACTATACTTTTTTACACAATTTTTATACATATAGATTTAAAGAAATAGTCGTCGGCAGTTCCACTGACTCAAATAAATAATTTGGGTTTGAGGGAGAGTCAACAGTACCACGTATACTAACTTTCAAACAGATATCTTCAACTGATTGCAGACTGAGTTACCAACGAACGACAATTGATTTATATACATATAGATTGTAATTGAAAAGTAGGCGTGGTCAGTTCTTCAGCCCCAAATAACTAATAATTTTCAAACCGATATCTCCATTGAAATGGCGGGTGTAAAAATAGACTTGGTCAATTTTTTTTTCTAAAAAAACCAACCAACGTTTGCCAAAATTGATTTTTATATATATAGAAGATAGATTAATTTTTTAACAATGCTTGAGAAACAATAAATTCTATTGGTAAGAATAGAATTATATTTCAGACTTTCAGACATTTTCAAACAAACTGCAGAAATTCAATTGGTTTTTAAAGCATACGATTGAAGTGAAATATTTGGGAAGGAAGCAGTTTTCGCACCATCCGCGTTAGCGTTTTGTAAAGTTTAAATGTATTTTTCAATTATAAGGGGAATAAATTTGTATTAAAATAGTTGTGGGGTAGTTGCAGTCCTCCTCAAAAATAGTATTTATTGGATATTGTAAGGCAATTTTTGCTTGAAAACATCATCTTGGCCCCACGGAAATGGTTTCGAAAGGCATTTCTGTCTAGGTCAACGACCTCTTTCAATGAACAATCGATGAGGTCATATTTCAAATAAGGCACAAAATACTTTATTGGAAATTGTATCCGACCGAGTCAATCTTATAAAAGTTGTGGTGTTTTCTTTATTTTTGAAGAAAAAAAACTTACTTAAAGTTATCGTCAAAATACTTGTGTGGTCGTCGTTAAAAATATTAATATTGTTGTCCGTCTTTGTGCAACCGATACACGACCCAACAAGAGCGTGCGACCGTATGGGAGCTTGGGCAAAAGTATGTAGCGAATTTTACACTAATATTACAGCAGAGCAAAATCAGCAGAGTTTTGCTGACACCTTATAGTAATTGTACCAAGGCCAATTGTTGGATACTTTAAAAGTCTTTTTGGCATAATACGACTCAAGTACTTGATAAAAAATTCGGCAATCCTTCAAAATAAACTTTTCAGCCAAACAGAAGCTGGCAGTCGGGAAAAACTGTATTAAGGGAACGCCACCAAATGTTTGATGTATCGCTACCTGGGAAATATTCTAAAGTGCACATATATTTTTTGTATGTTGATCTAGACCAGTTCAAAAAAAAAACTATCACAGTTCTGTAAAAATCAATTGACGAACCATTAAAAAGTACAGATCGCATTGTAGCGGTATGATGATGATGATGTGGTGTGTGCATTTGGTAATGGGGATGATGATGATGATGAGAGGGGGGCGGGGCCTGCATGCGAACTCCATATCGACGGTTTATATCCTCGGAAAGGCGCCACATAACGCCCACATCAACACTGACGCTCATTGTTAACAACACTTAGTGTTTATAAAGACTGTTTAATTCCGCGGCAATTCGGTTAAACAAAGATTTAAATGAATATTTATTTCAACACTGAAACTAGTCAAACGGGGCAGACTTCTCAACCGAGCACGTCCGTTGCGTTGAAGGATTCTCTGATAACTGGCATTGCTGTAAATGTTCATTTCCTTCGAACATGAAATTAAACAACAGGAGTTCAAACCGATGGTGGGAGGTAACAGAATGAAAGCGAGAGGCCATGGAATTCGCCGCAGATTCAGGTTGACAATAAATAAACACATATAAATACACGAACACTAAAGCTGATGCTCCAATCTTATCACAACTCAAACTAAAATACCGATTGCGCATGCACGGTTGAACTCCCTAATTCTCATCTTACATTTTGTTTCACTTGACGTATATTATTACTACTATCACTAGTTCCCATATGCTTATAATGATATCTTAGAAACTCAAAATAAACGGACCGATCATAGGACGAGAGATTTATGGTCAAAAATATTCTTTTTTTTATTAAAGTTGGTATTTGTCAATACAAGACATCGTTCACGTACAGCGCCATATAATGGTGGCTTCCGATATTTTGTACTTTTATGATTTAAAACAAACCTTTGAACATAAATATCAGGTACCGTTAGAATAGAGGACCTCTTCACCCATACTTTTATATTCCAAATGGCGGTAGGTTTTAAAACAACCAGGTCGAACTTAACTTATTTGTTATTTCTTTATTATTATGATCAACACTTCCCGATTTGATGATTTTTTGATGTTCAATCCTATTGACTACCAATGGATCCCAGAGAGAGAAAGAGAGCATAATGCATGTCTAAGTGCATTTTTATACCCTACAACACTTTGTGTTGGTGGTATTATAAGTTTAATTGGGCCAAAAATTATGTAACACATCGAAATATTGGTTTCCCATATAGGAAAGTACATACGGATCTTCCTATCTCGCCGAGCTGAGTCGATCTAGCTATGTATGCCGTCCGTCCGTCTGTCCGTCCATGTTAATTTGTAATCACGCTACAGGTCGCAATTATGGCCCGATTATCACGAAATTTAAAATGGAGTTGGGGTTAGGGTCAGAATAGAACCCTATTGTGGTTGGAGATAATCGCATAATATTTAGGGGTCGAAACGGACCAAAAACTGAAAAAAATCCTGATTTTGCAGTTGTTCTACCGGACGCAACTATAGACCAATCGACGCGGAAGTTAGCATGGGGCTAGAGCTTAGGGCTGGGCAGAATTCTTGCAATTTTGATGGTCATCGGGTAATATTTAGAGGGTGAAATAGACCATAACATTTGTGTTAAATAAAAGTCATATTTCCGATTAAACTGCGAATATTTTTAATCCTGGCGAAATCACAAATAGACGAACAGGTCACTTCTGACCGTTACGTAGATGCCAGTAGGAAATATATCGGATATATATAGCGAAATATATACAATGTGTATATACAATGGAAGGGGATGTTAGATAGAATGCTTATATCTCAAGAATGGCTGTACCGATTTTGACAATTTTTGTCAATTCAGAATGCCCTCCTGACATAAAAGTATAAAATTTAAAAAATCGCATAAAAAGATGCCAATAACGATGTTAATATAGATTTTTGTAGTATTTTGTGACATATTTTTATTTATTCATATTTTTATCGCATGCGATTTTTATACCCCACAACACTATGTGTTGGGGGTATTATAAGTTTGATTGGGCCAAAAATTATGTAACACCTCGAAATATTGATTTCCCACATAGGAAAGTATATATGGATCTTCCTAGGTCGCCGAGCTGAGTCGATCTAGCTATGTATGTCCGTCCGTCAGTCCGTCTGTCCATGTTAATTTGTAATCACTCTACAGGTCGCAATTATGGCTCGATCTTCACGAAATTAAGAATGGAGGTGGGGATAGTGACAGAATAGAACCCTATTTCTTTTGGAGATGATCGCATAATATCTAGGGGTTGAAATGGGCTAAAAACTGGAAAATTTCCTGATTTTGCAGCTGCTCTACAGGTCGCAATTATAGACCAATCGAAGCGGAAGTTGGTATGGTTCTAGAGCTTAGGGCTTGCAGAAGACTTCCAATTTTGATGGTCATCGGGTAATATTTAGTGCGTGAAATAGGCCATAACATTTATGTTAAATAAAAGTCGAATTTCCATTAATCCGCGAATATTTTTAATCCCGGCAAAATCATAAAAAGACGAACAGGTCAATTCTGACCGTTACGTAGATACCGATAGTAAATATTTCGGATATAGCGGAATATACACAATACATTTATACAAAGGAAGGAGATGTTAGCTAAAATGCTTATACCTCAAGAATTGCTGGACCGATTTTGACAAATTTAGTAAATTCAGAATCCCCTCTTGGCGTAAAATAATAAAATCTAAAAAAATCGCATAAAAAGATGTCAATAATGACGTTAATATGGATTTTGTAGTATTTTGTGACATTTTTTTATTTTTTATCGCATGCGATTTTTTCGTTTTGACTTATAAAATTGAAGAATACATTTGATAATATTTTTTATTTTACAACACAAGTTGGGGTTATTATATGTAGATTGCAATTATCCTCACGAAAAAAGGTACGACTATAGCTTTTGCTTACTTGTTTCATTATGACTTATAATATTAAATAGTACATTTTGTAATATTTTTTCACTTCACCACACAGTTTGGGGTTATTATATACATATTGCAATTATCGTCCGATCCTCACGAAAATTTTCATTAGGGTAGGATAAGGCTCAGAAGGGCTAGGCCTATTGTTTTCAAAGATGTCCGCAATATATTTAGAGGTTGAAAATGATCAACATTTAAAAATGTTCCTGATTTTGCAGCCGTTATAAAGGTCACACATAGAAACCATAGGACATGAAATCTCGCATGAAGTTAGAGAATTAGGACAGCGGGTGGTACTTTTGTGTGATACTGTGTGTGTGGTACTTTTGTGTGAAAAAATATCAACATTACTTACAGATGATGTCCGAAATCCGAAATGTCAGAAAAGGCGAACTCTGGCCTTTTTATACTGATTTCGTTGACGAATATATTCAAATATCGTAGACAAACAAATCATAAATTTTGAGATACAGAGGGGACTTTTGCCTTGAAGATGATCGCAAAATATTTAGGGGTTTAAATGAACCAAAACAGCCAATTGAATCTACACGCCTGAGAAGAGAGTTACGGACAGGGAAGAATTCTAGCAATTTGGATGACCATCGTGCAGTAAAATCCGCACGGCGGAGTGGGTAAACTGTACGACGGAGTCCGTAAATGTTGGGCATTTTTGATTATATTTAGCACATTTCGTGTGAAATTGTTTTGAATACCTAACAACACGGAGTACATTAAAATTGGGCAAATGCGCCCCGACAACAAGCTAATGGTAACATCTGGGAACGGCTCTATTACATCATTTAATCACGAAATCTTCCAAAACGGATTTGGACATAAGGGGGCTTCTAATATATTGTAGTGTTGTAGGGTGTCACATGGTCGGCCCCGCACGACTATAGCCTTTGCTTACTTGTTTTCCATTGAGCTGTTTTCCGATCTCGAGCTTATATCCAATGATAACTCTCTGAATTCAATTTATAACTGCTCTGAAGCCATAATACGCATTCAAAAAGGTTCATAGTTCATAGAATGAAGTCAAGGTAGAGCGAAGCTATCAATTGATTTATTTATTTAGAAAATATTCAAAATCATATCACAAAAACGTTGTAGTAAGCATTTTGATTACAATTACAACACTTTTTGTGGCGAATGAAATCTTTAGAGATATATAGATCCGTTCCCCTTTGTATTTTTTGTTTATTTATTCAAAATCAATGCAACACGTTGTTTTGTCTATTTAATACAAAACAACTACTTGCAACCCTTACCCACTAAGCATACCTTATCTTTGTTGTACTATGGTATGATCTGCTTCACATAAAATATGCATAGTGGTGAAGGATAACATATAGGTCTTAGGGTAACATGTAGACCTTTATATACAGCTTAATCTTTAAAATATTAATTTCATTTGGAAGGACACTGTTAATTGGCATTTTCTAACAATTGTTGCAAGTTGTTACTGGAAGTCGGCTGTTCTGCAAAAAAAAAACGATACAGGAGGGAAATTTTGAGAGTTCTTTTATTGAGAGTTTGCAAATTTTGCCTGGATAAGCCGCTTGCAAAAATTTTATTTTTTTATTTCTTTTTATGCGGGAACAAAATTGTTGGTTGTGACAAATCAGCTGATTGCTTAGACGTTTTTGCGTTAGCGCTGTTTTTGTACTGAAGGCATTTCTTTTAATTGAAAGAACCTGCGGGCCTATTATGTAGGTTATAAAGGACAGTCAATAGTGCCCTTTTAACTACTAAATAAACAACATTGCTATTCGCTAACTTTTTTAGATTGGCCCGATCGTACTGCGAAAAGCAAAAGTTGTCGATTAGATTAGGTCAACTGATATCATCAGTATCACAGACCAATGAATGTCAATGGTTAGTATAAGATACGAGAAAAATCTACAATACTTTGAAACAGGAGGAATATTGCAAAATAACATAAAAATATTGCAGTACAATTCTTTAAAACTTTTTTGATAATTTCTGCAAGTACATAGGGTACATAACAGGGTAGAAGAATACAGGTAGTCACATCAATACAGCTGCTGGGACAATAAACTGTCAAACTAATTTTGAAATTAACAAATTTGAATGAAAAGTTATGTAAATTCGTTAAAATTTTTAGAAAAATTAATATCATAAGAATCTCCGACTGGTCGGTCGAACATACGGCTTTTTTACTTGTTTTGTAATGTGTTGCTACTTCTTGGCGCAGCTCATTGATGCAAGGCAAGGCTGAAATTTTCGGTGCTATTGCTGATTTGGCAATTAAATTAACATGTCAAAGGACAATGGATTATCATATCTGATTTGCGTATAAGCAATGGATTTATGAATATACATTTCGACAATGAGGTATGCCAAAGGTATAAGTTTCAATAAGTTGTAAACATATGATTCTTAATTCAAATAATATTATCTAGCCCAACTGAAATCCAATTTTGCTGTGAAATGAAGTTACTGTGATTTTATTAGAAATTCCCCACCATGGTGAAATGATTCATATTTCCCAAATAGACAAGCTCAATACCTTCAAGACAACCTAATAGGATCACTGAAAATTAAAAAAGAGTAAAAAATGCATATTTTAAATTTTCTATTTGCACCACATTTCCACATCTTGTTCATAATTCCTTTGTATTTTCCACACACGAAAATAAAACAAAGTTCAATCATTGTTGAAATTGTTCAACATTGACGTATTTCAATAACATTCATATCAATACATGTGTTCAACTTCAGTGGTGAAAAACGTCGAAGGCGTACGCCAGGTTTTAGGTAGCGGTGTTACCGTTGGTGTTTGAAAACCCACGTTCTAATACTCCCGAAACCCTAATGAGTAAATCGGGTGAGTCTCACTGGAAGAACATTCAAGCCATATGATTTGTGGGGTTGAAGGCACTATTTTTCTACACTTCAAATTGCCCAACATACCAAAATAGCTTGAGAATAATCTTACACGCTTAGAATAATCAAAATTTATTATTTTTGGTACGTTGGGTGTTCACTCCGTAATAAAGGCTGTATTTTCTTATTCGACACTCTATTTCATTTCGGTCTCTGCCCAGTTTGTATGTATGTTTCAAAAGAGTTAGATTGTAAAATGCCCTTTCATAGCAGCTTCGATTGAAATCTTTATTTGGTTGCCACTTTGGCGTTAATCGTGCCCAAGAGTATTCGAAATCAAAGACTTATTGACTTTGCGGTCAGCTGGCAGGTCTCAAATGTCCATCCCTCGCATACACTACCGTGTGTACGTGAAGATCTTCGGATTCCGATTACCTTGAAATATATTACAGGTCATTGATTTCGCATCCTTTTGAAAATGGACGAAACAAAAACATTTCCTCATTAAGTGATAAGAAACTTCCTATTCGGTCGTATATAAGTGCGAAAATGGGAAGGGGTGGGTGGGCAACACATACTCACAATGTGTCTGAACGAGCTTGCAAGCGATGGGCTCTGTTAAAGATATATCAAATTGAATTAAGATATAATGGTGGAAATGGCTCATATTGCCGGTTTTCTCAGTAACTTCTATTGCTGATGGGGGTGTGATTATCCTCTATGACCCAAAAACACACTACGCGGCGGAACAACATTTCAAAGGTGTTTAAAAGTTATTAACTTTTAAGTTCGTCTCACGAAGGCAATAAAAGATTTCCGAGTATAAATAACTCACTCCGCCAAAGCCTCGCAACATGTTCGCCGCACGCATTGCTAGCTTAACTTCTCCAACGAAAGGAATGGGATGCCTCGAACAGCTAAAGTGATGAACTGTAATAAACGATGTAAATATGATAATTTCTCACAGGATGTGGTATCTAATAAAAATCACAGTAATCCCCTGGATGCTTCAGAGGGGAAACAGATTCATTGAATTCCGTTGGCAAACAACGGAATCACAAACAAACAGCAGGGGTCACTGAGCCAGGGCATGTCATGACTTTTTGTGCATTTATCTCTTGTTTATCATTGTTTTCTCTCCAAATGTGTAGAGGGGTGGTATTGTGAGGTGGTGGATGGGAAAGTGCTGGAGTTGAATATAAAGTTGAGGAACTCCTGCAAGTGCATTAAGAAATATAATTAAATCACAATTTCAGGGAATGCTTCTTTATACCTTCAACAACTTCATAGTACTACCAATTACATTCCGACACATAGAGTACATGCACCTGAATAATGGTGAGAATACATAAAACGCTCTTTTGACTGACAACTCCTTTTTTGTGTGTTGAAAAAAGTAAAGAATTATACAAAAAATATGAAGAAAATGGAAAATATAACAATTGAGATAAATTTGAAAATTATAATTTTTTAAGACGTTTATTGTTGGTCGATTTAAAGATATGAACGTCCTGACGTATTAAGATAATACGGATGCCCAAAAAACTTAACAAATTGGGGAAGTTGAATATTTGTGCACGCTACGTCGAATTTTAGGTAACGCTGTGAAAATAAATTTCATTTGAAAAATGACATGGTGGAACAACGAATAGAGACAGCATAAACTTCAAATAAACTTCAAAATGTCAACCCCGGGTATATTGTAGTAGGCCTCCTTGGCGAACTAAAATATACCCTGCTTCATTTTGATATACTTACTCGGTTCATTATCGCTTAACATTGGGCTAGTTTCTCTGCCGGTGGCATTGTGAAGTGTCCAAGCAAAATGCTTGGCGAACAGAATACCTCCATGCCGCGAACCTGCACAAACCCAAAAATCAGCTCGGCTCATCGCACAAAGTTCAGTCCCTGATGTTGGGAACCTAGATATGTCCGGCTCCGGTTCAATATCAAATTGTTCCGTCATCCATTTTACCCAAGCTGCTATGTGACTGGCCTCCCAAACACGTGGATCTACTGGAACTTCCACGGGTGATAATGGAGGTGGTGTATGCTCTCGAATCCTTATTCCAGGATCTGATTTTTTCGCAGGTGATTTTTTCGGAAGAAAAACATGTAGTCCAGATAGTGCAGTTTTATTAAGCTGGATGCTGCACTCGCTGGGGGTAGTCGGCTGAACAGTTTCTATGCGGGCACTATGGCAAGTAGGTTTTACGTTCAGAATACTTTCATTAGTGGAATTATATTCAGTGATAGTTATGGCATTTTTATTAGCGACATCTGACGTTTCGCGCCGGTCTTCTATTTCACTTTCAACAGAATCGGCATGCATTGATATTAACCGAACTTCAAGCAGGCCTATTAACGAGTTGTCCATATATTTTCTGATGTAAAAACTACAAATACTGACCACCATCAACAAGTTCTCACTATTCACGAAAATATTGAAAGTCATATTTTTCAATTTGAATATGTATTCCAGTGGACAGGATTTTGACATTCTGTCGTTCTTATTTTCAATGCCGCTAACTTTTCACTAAAGTTCACACTACTCTGACACCTTAATACACACACACATATATATATCATGAGAATAGAACCGGCATTTTTGGTTAAAATTGTTCAACACAAAATTACTGGGAATGATTCACACTAATGTGGCTAGGAATTCCGCGAATTAAACGACGTTTGCGTTACGGATGGACGTAGGACATTCTCACGGTGGTATGAATCATACACGGTCATTCGGATTTGGCCGATCTACGTATCTCGTCGTGGCCGTCGCTCTGACCAAAGTTAGCGTATCTGTACGTATTGCAATTATTGAATGTTTGAAGAACGATTATTATTATTTTTTATGTTTGATTTATATTTGACTGAAAGCACGAAAAGACGTTACAAAGCGAAAAAAATTTATTTTTACGACGACTCTCCGCCGGTCGACGACGACCGAACCGTGTGCGTGTTCACTGGTGGGTTGCACAAGCGAATATGATTTCTTAGCACAAACAAACACGTTGTTTACCCGGCAGAGAAAGAGAGAAGAAATTTATCAATGAAATGATCAGTGAACGTTCTCGTTGGATACAATTCATTCATAAGTAGTCTCTCAAACAATGATAAGTATAGACCGTAGCCACTGTTGCCACATTTACGTAAATATAGGTGCTTTCTTTTTATATACCTCCAAATCAGCACATAAAATGAGTTGGCGGAAAATGATATCTAGGAAAATGTTGATAGCTGTTCATGGTACTATTATTACAGGTAGCAGCAAACCCCTGCTGATTTGACTCTATAGTAATTCTAGTGTCAAGTTCGATATAACGTTTTGTGATTTAATTTCTTGACATACCATAGGTATTCACTGTTTTGGTATTAAATTCCACTGCGGGGCAATGTGACCATATTTTTTGCCTAATAATAGATCAATTCGCTGTTATACTTAACCAAACGCCACCGGCGATTGTGCGGACACTTTTTTCGCAGCACAACATAATTTAAAACAGTCGAATATTTTATGTTTCCTAAAATTGCAAAATGTAGAATACTTTATGTATATATGCATTTTATTTCAGTTTGCAAGGGATGTTGCTTTTTCCACGATTTTCTAGCGATTGCTTGAAGTGTTGAGGGATTTGGACCCACAACTAAAAACAATGCATTCAGGGGTATGATATGAAAGCATTACAATTAAATATTTTAAGAGCTATTCCCCTGCATTTTAAATTTAACTATCCAACATTTTTGAAATAAAAATGGTTTATTGAAAATTAATTGTTTTGTTTACATTTTTCGACATATAACTCTGACACTTGTATTACGTACAAAAACAAATTTGTATGTGGTTGTTGTTACGTTTATTGTACAACGACACTTGCTGCTACCTGTATTATTCTATGAAATATTCTCGAAAATTTATACAGATTTTTACGTTATTACATTATTAACAAAAATGGATAAGGAAAATTTGAGTGAAGGTGAAAAATAAATAATTTAAGAGCGGATTATGAGCTATTTTAAGATTTGCGTCACAGTTGTTTTTATGGATCAGCTTTTATCTTACAAATGTTTTGCAGAATGCTATTTGTTTTCCCTTTGCAAATCGTATTTTTCCTCACCAACTACTTACTGACTAAACGTTACTGGGCAAGCAAACGAACAGGCTTATTGTATATCATATGTAATATTAACCTGTATAATTTTCTTCAAGTAATTGTGAAATGTCGATATAAATAAAGAAGGTATTTATAGGAATCTGACCTCGAGCTCAAACATTTATTCAATTAATTGCTATTTTGTTCCTAATTTAGATCATATCAAAAAGGGAAAATCGGTTATCGTAGTTAAACGTTTTAAACTCTTGCAGTTCTGGAACAGACCAATAATCGTAGAAATTTTGTGTATGTGGTTACGTATATGTATACAGCTCATTGCGAGACAAAAGTGAAACGTAAAACGTCAAAATTAAAACAACGAGATCACCACAAAAAGAGACAAAGCACGTAAAATGTAGTTTTAAAACATGGACTTTTGCCATAAGCCGTTACAATATTCAAATGCGAAACTTAGAAAAAAAGGTTAATAATGTAGCTAAAATCATCAAAATGCTGAATATCGGGAGGTACCGTTATACGGGGGCCTTACGAAGGCGTGGATCTGCACAGACAATCTGCTGTGATAGGCTGTAGCGTCCATTGCGAACATCAAATACCAGACTTGAAACAATTCTGGTGAATAATGTCGCTAAAATTATAAAAACACCGAATATCGGGAGGTACCCTTATATGGGGGCTATACGAAGACGTGAACCTGCATAGACAATTTTCTGTCTTAGGCTGAAGTATTTATTATGAATTTCAAATACCAAATTTAAAACAATTTCGGTGAATAATGTCGCTAAAATCATCAAAATACCGAATATCGGGTGGTACCGTTATACGAGGGCCAAACGAAGACGTGGAGCTGCACAGACAATTTTCTGTTTTAGGCTAAGATATCTATTATGAATTTCAAATACCAACTTGAAACAATTCCGGTGAATAATGTCGCTAAAATCATCAAAACACCGAATATCGGAAGGTACCCTTATATGGGGGCTATATGAGGATGTGGACCTACACAGACAAACTGCTGTCATAGGCTGTAGCACCCATTACGAACATCAAATACCAATTTTTAAAGAGCTCTGATGAATATTGTCGCTAAAATTATCAAATACCGAATATCGGGAAGTACCGTTATATGGGGGCTATACCAAAACGTGGACCTACATGGCCCATTTTCAATACCAAAAGTTCTGCAGACATGATATACACTTGAGTAAAATCAATCTAATTCGTTCGGAAGTTAGAGTGATTTCCACAGACGGACAAACGGACGGACATCGCTAAATCGACATAGAATTTCATGCCGATCAAGAATATATATACTTTGTGGGGTCTAAAATGTATATTTCGAGGTGTTACAAACGGCATGACAAACTCCATACTATGGTGGAGGGTATAGAAAATCAAAAAAGAAAATGATCGAAATAAGGAATAATTTACTTCTTTGCAAGTTTAATCTTCAAAATAAAACAATTTGGTTTTAGTTTTACAAAATTATGCCACTTATACCATTATGCGTAAATAGTTAATTATAATAATCAGTTGTTGCATTATTTTTTATTCGGAAATTATATTACTGATCTGGCAAATGAACAAAATTAAAAGAAAAAAAGCAAAACCATCCGACATTGTATGAACAACTCTCCTGTTTTAAATACGAAGGTGTATATTGACATAAACACCAGAAAAAAATTTAACAGGCCACCTTGACGGCAAAGGTAAAATAATAATTATTCTCACGATTTGTAATGTTATGTTACTATTTGATTTTCGAAGCCAACAATTAAAAAGCATTTCGCAATCCAATACCTTATACATTTATTGATGTAAAGGTACTTTATCGTTAAAATCAAAATGTTTCACAAGTGTTTGAAATATAAAGGGTAACCCTCAATCCCACAAGTTGTAGTATTTCTTATTTTGTTGCGTCCCAACTCATACAATTGAGTGAGAGCAAACCAATGCAGAGCAAAAGTGGTCATGCTGTACGTCACCAAACAGACGGTATACAACTATTAGGTGGTTCAACGATGACTCACACACTCTTGGAGATTCCCCATGGTATGCTTAGGCTAATAACAATGTCATCGTCATAGCGTCTCACTGTTGCGTAGTCATCTTTCGTGGAATTTGAAATGAGTGAGTTTTGTCTTTCTGTGCTCCCGCTTATGCTTACGTTTAGAAGTTACAATTTCAATCACCTGGCAATAATAAAAAGGACTATAAGCGAATGAAACATAATTGCTCAGCTCCATAACTGCATGAATATAAAAGTTGTTATTACGATAACCAATTTCCTTTTATGATATCAAAAAAAAAAAACAGGTTCTTTTCCAGTACCTGCAAGAATCTACTAGTTTTGCAATTTGTTTCGATATAACAAAGGGAGATTCAGTTATCGTAGTATTTTGTATTTTTCTATTTTTAAATTCAGCTGGAGAGACACTTGTCAAACATTTTTTCTGCCGATATGAACATTTTGAAAATATTGCATCTTTTGTTTCCAGATTTGAAATGAAGTTACCTTTATTTCATTGTACAAATTGCATCTTAGTACTGAGAGTGATTTGAATGGAACAAAGAAAAAAATCTTTGTTCGCTCATAAAATTTTGTGTGGGGATTTAATTAATTTTTTTAATTAATGGTCGAACAAGGAATAGAGAGCGAATCACGCACCATGTGAACTTAGCATTACACTCTGTAGTTCTGGAACAGACCAATATAGATTTATATTAGATGTGTTCCAGAACCTACAAATTAGTACTTATTCTGCTACAATGCGTTCCCGTACTCCAAAAACTAGCAAAACTTGCAGCTCTCTCGAGTAAAAAAATGGCGCGGGTGTGCACATTTCTGCTTGTTTTAGCTACTTGAATTTGGTCGAGCAGAAATGTGCAAATTGTAAATTTAATATTTAATTGGCAGGGCTAACAAGGTTGAAAAATGTATTGGTACATTCCAATGTTCGCACCATCACAACAAAATAAGAAAAATATCAACTTAAAACTAAAGGAAAACTAATATTTGTCGTACAAAAAACAAAAAAGAAAATATGAAGCAACTGATGTATTCACTTTGAATGACTCCAGCATTGAAGAGGACTCGCCGAATGAGGAATTAGGTTACTAATATTATTATAGATTATTAATTTTAACTTAAGGCTTCAATACTAATTTTTTTAAATTTGGCGTCCTTTTCAGTAAGTTTCACCAGTCCGATTAGACTGTTTTCTTTTGGAATTTTGAATGTTGATTTTGAGCCAACTAAATGAGAATGGCATTTCGTACTGTTCTCTCTTCTGCTAGTTTTACTATTAAAAAAGTACTGGAACACACAACTATATTTGCTCTGTTCCAGAACCTACAAGCATGTAAAAATGTCATTTAACATGATAACTAAATTGTGGACTCTTCGAAAAAAATCGAAAAAATTCGAATTAGAGATATCGTAAATGTCGTTCGGGGATAAGCGTAAAAATATGATATTTGACAGTCAAAAACAATTCCAAAATAGTTCAAACTTAACCAAAATCTGTAATTTTCAAACAGAAAAGTGATTTAAAAGAAATAACATAGTTTCTATCGGTAGATCTTATAGCGCGTTAATACTATTAATATTAATCCAATGGGTTTGATAGATCTATGATCAAACACCAATGGTACAATAAGGAGTTGGAACAGTTTTGTAAAACTAAGTAAATACAGCCCTGAGGCTATGTCCGCTTCCTGTCAGAGTATTTCCATTTATCATTTCAATTATATTTTTCAAAACAATCATGGTAAAATTAAAAAGGTAAAGTCATTTCAAATAAGCGTTCCCATGTGCATAGGAAGCTGGTTCCCATCTCTGATTTGCGTATGTACAATGGATTTATAAATAAACATTTAACAATGAGATGTCAAAAGAATAATTTTGAAAAAATTCAACATATGATTGCATGATTTACCTTCTAATTCTACCATGAAAACAATAAATACATACAAAAATTTGCAGAATTAGCTAAAAGCCAGCAAAAGGAAATTCTTTGGTTTATTAGAATTTTATTTTTATAATTCTAATTAATTTATTAAAGGCATTTTTCACTAGAAACTAATAAGGCTCACTCAGAGAATATTTTACTTAAAATTTACATATTTGGAGCACAAATTTTACTGTTACAGTGCGTTTACATATAAATTACCTTACCATTACCTTTACTTCAAAAAAAATCCTCTGAAGTTGGTTAACCCTACAAAAAGTTCTAATGCAACACACGATACAGCAGTTGATACAGCATGGAGGTTAGCCAAGTTGTATGCTTCGCCACAAACGATACAACTTTGTGTACAACTTCACTTTTTGAAGAGTTTATTTGAGTTAAGATGATTACTCAAAAGATTTATTTATTATTATTTTTTTAATCTATTTTTATAATATTATATTCAGAAAAATCATACATTTGATCAGGTTTGTGTTGTTTGAGAAAGGAAACCCGTTTCAAACCGAAAAGTCAAGTCAATTTTTGTGGGAATTGCATCGATAAAATATTAATTTCCACTCATTGTAAAATTAAGGAGGTAAAGTCATTTCAAATAAGCATACCATCTCTGCTTTTCCTGTAATTGCCTTGTCAAATTTCGCTTCATAAAACTAAGTTTCCATCTCTGATCTGTGTATTACAATAAATTTATAAATACCTATTTTGACAATGAGATGCTGTCAAACGATTTATTTGAATAATTTGTAACCATATGTTTGCATGACTTCACCTTCTTGATTCTACATGATTTCACTTCATAAATTGTAATTTCCACTACAGGTTTTC